>NC_042495.1:96084971-96095019 GCF_005508785.2 Acyrthosiphon pisum
AAACAAAAAGTCGTCCGAGATATTTATAAATTATAGTTTATATTGCCGTATTCGTTATGAATACAAGCAAACGTATGAGATTAGAAAATATCATTATCGAAATAAATATGGAAAACAATTTTTGGTAGGTATTATATTATTATCATTATTCATTGATTTTATTTTAATAATAGACTATTATGGAACTAAATATAATAAGTCTAACTAGGATAGAAGACCTACAGTAAAATGTATACTACTACTACCTAATAGGTAATTAATATCTTCTCTATACTCTAATAAGTTTAGTATAATTTAGAGTTTATAAGTTAACCTATAATTTATAAGTTTCTGCTAACAATGAAATATAATAATAATTTTAAGTTTTATGTTTGCACAGTGCTAAGCGTCTAGGTAAATGTCCGTACAAATCAAAATACTAGGGCAATTGATGAATTATGAATATTATGACTTAAAAAGAAAATTAAGTTTATTTTATTTTCCATCTTAACTTTTAACTTAACTAGTTCAATTTTATTTTTTTGTTAACTTTTAACTTAACTGAAGGTAATTTAATTGAATTAACTTAACTTTCCACAGTTAATTATTTTCATTAACTTGCACACCATTGGTAATCGGATGATATCCAGCAGTTAATTATGACAATGACGTCATAATACGATCGATTAAATTCTAACATAATATAAAGTGCGACCAATATATTTGATTCAGACTCGAACTCTAATTTTTCCGGATTAAACAACGGGGCTGGCCAACGGTTCGGTTGAAGAAATAAAATATAACATTATATTTAAACTAATCTATTCGGACCAAACGATGTTTTTGACGTTTTAAATATATTTGAAATGTACGTTTGAGATTGTAATATTATGACATAGTTATGTAGACTTGATTTTATTTTAAAACCGCAGTATTAGCGTATTATAATCAAAGTAACAAACTCTCCATCAGTTATTATTTATGGACATTCAAGCCCTAAATATAATTATTATTAGCATGTAGATTGTAGAATTATGAATTGTATTAATTAATTATTAATTATGAATCTACATTGTATGTAGAGTGTCCTCAGCACAGTCATATAATTCCAAATCATTTAAACTTAAAATGGTCATATATAATTATAAGATAACTGATGAGTGTTTCCATTTAAAAAAAACATATCAATGTGTTACACAACAAACATCGTGCACGTCATGTGTGTATTATTGTTTTCTAATTATATATTCCGAAGATAATTGCTCACAGTGTATCTGCTGAAGGTATTTCTGCAGAATGCAGTGGATTATTATTACGCAAACGCAACAATGTTATGTTTACGTTTCAATGAAAGTACTCCTCCGATATCCCAAACTCCCAAGCCAGTGGCAAATATCTCTATAAAGGAACAATATAATACCAATATCATAATACTATACACTAATACATAATAAAGTATATATACACGCAAAATATTCAAACATTTCTCATCACGTTTCTGACAAACCTAACGACTCACCTCATATTTAAAAAAAAATCGATACGGGTCTTTGTTAAGGGTTAAATCCTATTTTTTTTTTAAACTACAAATTTAATCCGATTTAATATAACTTCTTATTTAAGTTTATATTTAATTAATAATGTTTTTGGTTTTTAAAAGTTCTTATTTATAAAACCGTCACATAATCAGAAATATAGTAAATACTAAATCCACTAATTAGTTTCCATTCAAAGTTCAAACGTATAGTGAATAACAAATAATTTTTGATGAATAATAATAAGAAATAATCGATATTTTTTAACATTATCACTAGCAGCTGAAGCTAGTATGGTCGATTGTAATCATTATTATATACTTGACAATCATAATGACATAGTGTAAAATGTAGATAATATTATTATTAATGATATATATCAACAAACTAAAGTAATTTAATGACGACCGTATATTATTTGATTATACAGACGGTAATCTTGAATAAAATAATAGATCGGACCAACAAAATCAATTGACGATCTCGAATAAACCGATGAGATATATTATCTAAAAAATGCAAAACAAGATCTGGAGACTCTGTAATAAATTGCATACAATTAACAGTAGGTATCTAAAAGTCATTGATTTATTCTGTTTATTTAAAGTTTATAGTGTATATTGATAACTGATAAGTAAGTTTGTATGTAGTTTTGTTACTTATTATTCCTAATAAAATAATTTATCTTTAAAAAAAACAAAATAATTTGATTTAAAAATTCACCCTGACATTTTTCCACTTTATCCTTGGTGGATTTTTTCCGACTAATAATAAGAAAAAGTTAAAATGTATAAAATTTAATTTTAAAGGTAAATTATTTATTATGAGATAAATGAACATATACATTAACATCTTAATAAGTATTTAGTAAATTAGTTTTATTGTTCATTAAAATCCATACATTAATTTTAACTATAATCAAAGAATAATTATCTTCAACTTAAAACTGTAATATTTTAATTAGAGATATTTTAATTATATTGTATTTAGAGAGGAAGTAAAACTTTTAAATCCATTAAAAAAAAACATTATCCAATTTCAGATAATTCTTAGCTATAAGAATAAAAATTATAGAAATTGTGATTATCTCTACTCTTTTTCAAGTATTTTCATAATAGAAACTTTAACCACAATAATAAATTGGTTGTTAAAATTAATATTCAAGAAATACAAATTATTATAATATTCTACATTTTCTGAATCACTTATCCGGTAACGTCATTGGCTGGCTTTTGGCTACCAGCCTACCATTTATCAATTTTGAGGAAATGTTTATAAAATAAATTATATTAAAATGAGAATTTTAAATCATAATAAGATAATATTATTGGTAATAATAAATTAATTTTATTTATATCTCTAAAGTCTAAATCAATGAGTACGTAGATTAAATAGTTTTAGATTAAATATAACATTAATGTAAACTTATCTCTTGAGAAATTCTACATGCCAGTAAAACGAATAGAATATAATCAGAATGTTATTTATTATATGAACAGATTTTCAATATAATAATTTTACATAATTGCGTGTATACTTGTGTAATTTGTGATTTAAATGTATTTCGGGATTAATTTTTGATTGAACACACGATTTATTATTTTTTTTTTTCATCTAAACAGTTATTTTATATTTCACAAAAATAATAACATAATATATTGTAGTAAAATTATTAAATCTCATTATGATATTACAATATTTTTCATGTTATTGGTATAACACCCAAACAAATATTATGTTACACACAAGTCACTAACAACCACACACACACACACACACACACAAATGCGCCGTATATGTATAATATTATTTACTTTAATATTTAGGAAAATTATTTTACGGATGAATGCGTGAAAACAAAATGCACAGTAAGTTTGTATAGACATACAATTTATGTAATTTTAGTTTGATATTAAAATGTGTTATGCTTCTGTAGTGTCTAAGTTTCATGTACAATAAATTATTGGATCATTTACGGTGTCGTCGACTCGTTGAATATTCCTTATTCCAACAAATAAATTCACAAAAGTGGAAATAATAATATATACATCTATAAAATCGTGTTGCCATATTAAAATTATAATGGTAATTCAAAATTACAGGTTAGTTTATTTCATGAAATATCGTTTCGTTTACCCTGAAGGTAGCCGGTAGGTACCATGATATCCAATTTTTTTTTAGTTAAACGTCACTAGTGTTTTGATAGTACGATGTAATGGAAACACCATATTATTATATATTAGAATTATTAGTATATCGGCCATATTATAATATAGAAGTGGTGTGGCGAGGTGATTGGCTTTGATCACAAACGTGTTCTGAGTTCAAGCATCAGCCAGTTTCACTAGTTCCCGTATGCGTGACCATTCGGGTTTTAGTGATAAATTCTCACCACACATACACGTGTTCTAACCAACCGTACCCTCCCCCACTGTTAAAAAAACCTACTAAATAACCTTCAGGCTAATGACTATAAAGATGTTGAAGCCTTAACTCAATGAAAAATATTAAAATATAATACAGAAGTGCCTTCGAGTGCCAAGACATACCTATTATACATCTTCGTCCCATATCCTTAATGCTTCGCTCAGTCAGATACATATTTTTTGTAAATATATCTCACATTAGATCTTCTTTGACACATGGTTTGCTGTATCATATTATAAATTATGATGGAAATCTATCAAAATGAAATGGCAATTTTAAAATATGACGGCACATCATTATCTCAGTGACCAATTCGGATATATATTTTTCGGACGGATTTTCAATTTAAAAATCTAATTATAATATTATTATCAGCATAACACTTACGCACTCCACATCTACGTTTGATTTCCCAATTCAAAATAGATTATTATTTCATTTTTGCTGGCTCATTTTGTTTCCTTCTACAGTTCTACCTACCTATATACTATTTCTAGAGAATTAAACTCCCTTTACAATCTTGCAGCTGTCTTCACTTGCAGACTATTAAGGTGCTCCGCTCTCTACTCTCGTAATGCCGTACTAGAAATTGTATCAGATGTGTCAACATCATTTCCCCACATTCTGCATCCGTCAAATACCATCCACCGGTAAATTGGCAGGTACAGCCGTATATACCTGCCAATGGTGGGTGTAACATCTAAATGGGTGCTTCTATACGCTATCTGGATTCAACTAAAAATTATGTAACATGTGTCAAATAATGATGGAAATGCAATAAAATTGTAATAAATTATTTCTCAAATGTCAACCGAAATAGTATAAGTAAATAATAATGAAAAATAGAAAAATGCCAAACTCTATAATATTATACAGGCGTCCTATTTATTAGGTATACATAAATAGGTACCTGTATAACGTAAGTGGTAAATTATTTATTTTATTAGACGTATCGCATACATGTGCAGGTATCACATTATAATAATATACGTAGTGTATAATATTATATTATACACAATGTTCCTATTGCATTTTGCGTTGAATGAAAATTAATGTTGCACATGAAATAATTTTCCCCCAGGTATATATCTACCTATATATGATACCTCGCTATTTATGAGTCGATAAATCACGTTGTTATTATTTATTTAAACGGAAATGTGTGACATGCGTTACCCACACGCCATCGTTGGTGGTAGCTATAATGCTTCTTCGTTAAATTAGATTCCAGCGAGCTGGGAACAATTATTATTCGTGGTCACGGTGAAGGAGAAACACGTTCGATTTTTCATACCACAAGGTGTCAGTATTTTAAAGTACCTACCTACGCGTTTCTTTGCGTCACGCACACGGTGTGTACTTTTAACAATTTTATTCATTTCCTAATTTACTTCAACAGTTCAACACTTCAACCTGCTTGGTTTGCTCTTTATGTTTACATTTTTTCATTCAAAGTAAAAATTTTAGTTTGTTACAATTATGCATGAATTCAAATTATTATATCGTCGAAATGTCAAATTCCTGGTTTAACTGAAAACATAGTCGTTTTATACTTATTGACCGAGAATAGGTTAACCTGATTCTAGACCCATCACCTTCGTTTTTAACTTAAATGCAAATTCCAACCATCCCCGTCAGAATCGCATGTCTTCAGGCCGTCAAACAACTTAAAATACGTTATTAGGATACCGTGCGATAATCGATAACACTTCGCTATTCAGAAATCGAACGCTTCGATTGTTAACGTGTATACTAACAGACCCACTCATACTAACATATACATATATCGATAGAGAAAGAGAGAGACGGAGAAAGAGACAGAGGGAGCTGGTCGGTAGGCAATTTGGGTGGGTAATATACGTCGCAAACGTTAGTGAAACAATATTGTAGCGCAGAGGATCTCTTTCTCTCTACCTACAACTCCGCACATACATTTCCCATCACCCCCCAAAAACCACGTCGCCGCTACTCACTTTCTAGTCCTCGTGTATCCGTATATATACGAACAAACAGAACAAGCGGGTCCATTAATTTCCTGGCGAATTCAATTCTGGACCCTCGATTCATATATTACATATTATATCCACGAGCTCGGGTGCACGCGAATTACAATAATACACCACACGCACGCGGTTCTAAACCGCACGCCGACCGACGCACGGTCGACGGTCGTTTCTCGTTTAACTTTGTGCCGTTGTAGTAATAGTAATATTATTATGCACTCCCGGACCAGCGTGGCCAGGGAATTGGTCTCGCGGTGGCGGTAGGGAGGATAGCTGATGTAGATGGCGTCTACGATACGCGTACCTCGGGGACGCTTTAAGATTATGCGGTTTATCGATGCACGACGTGTATAAAGCCTCAGTCGCGTGAGTGTGTGTATACGTGCAGTGTGCGTTTCACACGCTCTTCCTAGATTTATGACCACGACCTCCTCTCCTCATCGCGTATCCTCGTATCAAGTACTACGTTATACAAGTAAATCTTCTTATCCTTCTTGTTCTACTTCTTCTTGGGCTCATTAAAGACCATTAAGGTCCATCGTCTCATCAACAGAGCATTCCTCTACTTCACCATGTCCATTGATATTTCTTCTGCGTTTATTACTTAAATCGACCCAAGACCTTCTTTTATTCTATCGGATCAACGTCCCCCTCTGATATCCATATATTTCCGGCCCATCTTATCCTTCAGCTCTTCATGACTCCTGTGATATCTACTAGTTTCTTCGTATAAACTTCTCGATTTCTCAATTGTCCTAATGTCAAATTTCTCTTCTTCATTTTTTTTTTCAGACTAAACATTTTCATAAATATTATTTTTCTTTTGGAAACACCCAATTTATTCTAATTTTTTTTATAATGGTCGCCTAAGTCTCGCCCGTGTATGGATCAGTGTTATTGGTCCAAGGTCCAACTGAAGCTTTTTACAATTTTATATTAGATTTTCTTGAAAGTAATTTTAAACAGTGTTAATAGTCCAAGGTAGCATCTGGTTGCAATTATTATTATTTGTCTTATGTATTTTTATATAATATGTTGTTTGCGCCAACGAATTGTACTTATAAAGTCGATTTAAAAAAAATGTAAACAGTGAGATTTAAAAAAAAATGTTTCATACAGTAAATATATTTTTTTTTTTTTTAAATACAAAATATAAAATAAATTTAACACGATATTGGTATCAAAAACAAATACATACACGACGGTCAAACAACACAACGCCAAGACTACTTGATAATTTACACTATAAACCACAAGAAAATGATTCAAACAACACAATAGAACGAAGAAATGATATGAAATCGCAAACTCAGCAAACAGCATCCACAGTATTTTTTTTTTTTATTATTCCATCTAGCTCTCGTTTTTTTTTTCATTATCCTACCTCCTTCTATAAAAAAATAATAATGTACAACTACTTTTCAATACCGAAAACCGCTTGATGGACAAAACTAAATAATCATTATGTGAACACCACAAGCAAAAAAAAAACATCAAATTAATAAATATAACAAATCTCAGATGGCAGCCAGCGTGTAGCGTAAAGAAATCAAATAAAAATCGAAAAATTTAATTAAAAAACACATAAGAAGAAACAAACACCATTTCAATCAACCAATAAGGCAAGTAGCATTTACCTATAATCAAATATTCTGACCATCCTTCCCTGCATAGTTAATTATTTTCTAATATGTTAAAAATTAACCAAATACTATTTTGAAATATGTTATATATTCAAACTTAATAAACCATATAATATTATGTTATATACGAGTATATACTCTGTTAGGATAATAGATGACTGTGAATTTTTTATTTTTCTTAATTTTTGTATTATAATTGTATACATTTCAATGCATACCTAGTTTTAAACATAAGGGAGTATTGTATGCGCCAACTAATTAAATAATAAAAATAATTGATGGTATGGTATTCGTAATAATAGGCCAATGAAGCAAATGAGCTGCGGCAGCACTTTGTAAAATAATACTTTAGGACGTCAGCACTGTGGTAGAAGGGCAGTGCGGATCCTCGAGCGAGACCCGTTTGTTTGTAAGCGATTCATAGAGACTCGTATTTTGTGTGTTTGTTTATTATTAATAAAAGAAATTCGATTGTGTGAATTGTCAAACTTATTTTGTGTACAACTGAAAGGTAGGTATACCTACAACATAATATATATTATTTATACACAAGGTACACGTATATGAACAGTCGCCGGAATCACACTTGACGCACGCACTCGGGAAAACTGTCGACACGTCTTTTGGGCGCCGGTTAGGTGTATGTGAGTGTATATGTGTGTTTGTGAGTTTGAGTACATCTAGGACGAGTGTTCCCGCACCCTCGCGCGATAAATGAAAACGACGCGCCTGGGTGTGAGAAGAAGATTGTAGGGGGTCTTGCGTATAATAAGTTATGCCATTTGAGACCGGCAAACTTCTTTCTCTTCTATTTGTCAATGTCCCGGAGGCGTAGTTGACTGCAAGAATAGTGTTTATATCTCAAAAGCGACGACGTGTTTACGGTTATATTATTTTGGACGATGATATACTATACGCATATTATATGTATTATATTCACACGCGAACGCAAATGCCGAAAAGTCAAGCCGCCGACTATAATGTTCCGTCCACTGGATGTACGGGTGGTATGGTATACAGTATCATGACTAATGTCATAGTTTACATCACGTATACATTGTGTGTGCGTATACGCATATACTTCTATATAGGTACCGTTGTATGTTTATGCTTTACAGGATGATTCACTGAGCATGCTCACCCCTTTTTTTTATTTAACAACAAATTTTTAAAATTCTGATATTTGGAATTATTTAATATATTTAAAGACCATAATTATTTTTGTAGGTACCTACCAATTTAATATTTATATTCTCTTTATAATTTATAAAAACGGTTCAAATAATATAAATACTTGATCTAACATTACATATATTTTATATATTTGTAAAACCATTTTTATGAACCATTATCCTCACTATACATTTTTAATAACTGGAAACCTATATTAGTTTGAATTCTAAATTAGGTACATGATACATCAATATGTTCATAAAAAATATCCATTAAATAATTTACAGTTAAAAATGTGGGTTAGCATGCTTGGTGAATCACCCTGTATGTACACCACATAACATAAATAAACAGAGTTCTTTTACAACACCAACACGTCACATTTATATCCCCTATACGGGTTGTTCGCCGACAAAGAGTAAAACCCGCTTTCGCTGAGGAAAAAAAATCCGTGTAAACATTAGGACACGGCCAAAGCTGGTAGGCCCTCTGCTTTTGGGGTTTTTTTTACTCGTAAAACATTATTAGATTATCAATAATAATATGATATTTTCGTGTTTGTGGCGAACCTCGTTTATATAATATAATATAACCAATGTATTATGGTTATTCTTCCGATGGTTCTTCTCTGTTTAAATTATCAAATTATTTTTTTTTTTTTTAAATTAACTTTTACCTACCAGTCGAATAATTAGCAAATTAAATAATTTACCACAGTGTGTAGATTTGTTAATTACATAACAAGTAGGTAAGCTCACCATTAAGGCCCCTGCAAATGTGTCATTTTTAAGGAGTTGTGTTTAGGCAATTATTTCGTTCCTTTGATTACTGATCGTCTTTGTGCGTGTAGTAAATGATCATTAGTGTGTGTATACTCACCTACCATCACCCGCGAACCGCATCAATTTACAATACATTGTTATTTATTATCTGATTTATGGTCGCACGCACGCACACGCACAAGTCATTCAATGACTAGATCAAAATATTCAAAACCAATTTATGGACGTAAATAGCCGTCGCACTGACAAAAATTAAGGTACTTCTAGTGGTTCGATTTAAAAAATGTAAAGATTTTTTTGTTGGTAAACAAGTTTACTTTGCATCGGTAGGAGCACTTTCTCAATTTTAGAAAAATTATTGACGAGAATAAATATTTTACATTTTATAAATTTATAAATTTTAGATTCTGAGTGGAACGATGAATGTATTGATTTTACAATGATGTGTGTTTTTTTATTTTTTTTTTTATTTTTTTTTTTTATTTTTGTGTCTGTCATCACGTTTT
>NC_042495.1:96096157-96120701 GCF_005508785.2 Acyrthosiphon pisum
TTTTTTATAAGCATTAAAGATCAAATTTTGACAAAATTTATCAAATTTTAATTTGAAAAATTATTTTGTACTTAAAAATTTATAAAATGTTCAATTTTTGTATCTAAGAATTAAAAATTTAAAACAAGATTCCACGTAAGTAATAAATTTCTGTTACCAAAAAATCTAAAATATACATTTAAAAAGTTTATTTTTATAGTTATTTTAAGTACAAATTTGGACGAAATTACATATTAAAAACCTAGGATAACTATTTTAGTTATTTTGTTGTGATTGTATAATATTATTCGTGGGTACTTGAAACTTCTAAAGTATACTATTATATATCTATGATTTTACCACGGTTTTTTGTTGATGTATAACGCGTTATAGCTTATAAGTACCTAATAGATATTATGATATGATTAATTTGGAATTTATTATAGGTACCTATTATAGGTCAATTTTTTTTTAATACCATAGATAAGTATATATTATATGTCTAATACATAGACTGATATACCGTCTCCGCTCAGAATCGTTTTTCTTATACAGTGATATTATATCATTGAATTCAAATTTAATACTGTCCATTATACAGTGACCCACTTCTAACCTACTGTACAGCAGAGCGACATCCACTTACCCACCTTTTTTTAGTATTGAATATATTCAAAAATATAAAAAATATAAAAATATGGTCCGACCGATGCAAAGTAGACTTGTTGACCAATTAAAAAATCTTTAAATGTTTTAAATCGAATCACTAGAAGTACTTAAATTGTTGTCAGTCGCTAAGGTCGATTTGATGAAAAATGAATAGAGTTTGCAGGGGCCTTAATAACTAAGATTTTTAAAATTTAAAATGTATGTAAAAAAATGTCTCGCAATACTACAAATAAAACAGTCGTCACTAGCGCCATTCTCGTTGTACTCACAATTGCCCTATCCAATTACACTTGGTTGTAGACGTTTTATGGCTATATAAAGCGTGCTTTTACGCCTCATAAAAATTAGAAAAAAAACTTTCTAATGGTGCTCTCAAGAAACGGACGCAGTACACAAAGGTACTACACATAATCAAGTATCTTTGGCATATTATATTGTCAGTTTTGAGGAAATCACTAATGGTTTTACTATGATCTTTAATTTTTAAAAACTCAACGATAGAATTATAATGATTGGTAAATCATTAAAACGATTTATGAGGCACAAATTGTTTTTTAAGAGAAAATAATATAACAACACAAAATGTTTGCATATTCGTATAATTTCGTACAATATGGTTCAACGAAATGCATTTTACACGTATAAGTTTGCGCGTAACAATAAAAATGAATACAATTCTATATTTTTAGTTTCCACGCGTCTATGTACAAAATAACCTTCGTCACATTATACAATATATCCAATGGCCGTTTTATCACAATACATATTAAAACATTGTACAGTCATAAACTATCAAATTATACAGTGATTGTCAATTCATTCAGTCTATATCGTACTGAAATAAATATTGATTTACTTATAACTTATAACAACTGTATAAAATATACCTATGTAGTGATAATTTAAGATACATATGGTAACAGATATTCATATATAATATGTACATATATAAATCTAAAAATTATAATTTACTAGACAATATAAGTCACAAAATATATTTCAGGTATCTACCGTTAAATTTGTATAAATTCATAGAAGTAATGAATTACTAAGTCAGATCTTTTGTGCTTCCATAATTATTCTCATTTAGGAAGCAACAACATTTTTCCTTGGGTTTCATAACCATGCTATTTAATTATATTACATACAAACAGCAAACGCTATAATTTAATACAAAGCTTTTATCGCTTATTACATTTTTATAGCAGCATTTTCATTTTCACTCAAGCCCGAGGTTAATATTGTGACTAGTATTTTATTTTTGACACAACTCGTTAGTAACGTTAACACAATTATTATTCTGCAGCTGTTATATGGAATTGAAATTTATTATTATATATTATGTTAAAAACATTATATGATAAATAATTTCAATGTATTAATATTACTCTGATATTTTAATCAAATCTAATACCAAATAGATCACTAAATATAAGCTCTATAAGCACCAAAAGCAACTGATTTAAATAAAATCGATATTTGAATGCGCAAGTAAAATAGTTCCCCACAAAATAATAGTTTGAATAA
The DNA here is from genome assembly GCF_005508785.2 of Acyrthosiphon pisum. Classification (NCBI taxonomy): domain Eukaryota; kingdom Metazoa; phylum Arthropoda; class Insecta; order Hemiptera; family Aphididae; genus Acyrthosiphon; species Acyrthosiphon pisum. The sequence goes on from NC_042495.1 coordinate 96,098,333, forward strand.
AATATCTTAGATTTCTATGATCTTATAAAGATATCACCAAAAGTTGATAAGTTTGTATATCATTTGACATTTAAATTAACTCACACTTGTAGTATACACTATGTTTAGTGTTTACTCATACTTATAAGCATACTAAGTATTTTCATATAAATAACAGCTTGAGTACTACTTTTGAGTGATAGTTATAAATTATCGTTGTTTGCAGTATTATACGAGTACCTATACTATGTCATGTTTGCATACTAAATAGTAAATAACTTGACTAAAGTACCTTTTAGAAAATGCGAAATAGTTAATAGAATTTAAATATCTTGAGATAAATGTAAATGCGATATTAAAATGTAATACATTTTAAATTTAAATTTATAACTGAATATAAAATACAAAAGATCTCAAAAAGATTCTCGCAGAAGGGGAATGGTTTCAACAAATACACAACGGGTGGTTTATAATAAAACTCCATGACGCCGAAATATTAACCTAACAATGGAGAACAATATTTATATGAAGAAAGATAATTTCTCAGAATATAAATATTGATGTAGTGAACGTCTGTATCTTTTATTTCAATATTTAAGCACCTATTGAAGGTATTTTACTAAAAAAAAACAACTGAAACTATACTTATAACGACGTGTCAACACTTAATGTCTGATGGTTTGATATTAGTATAATAATTTTGAGATATCAATGTTTTCTGAAATCGATCAGCAGCAGAGAGATGTGGGTATTGTATTCTTTTTTTGAAATAAAAATATTAATCGAAATAAATCGAATCACATGTTGTAAAATTCTTAGATTTCGAATGAGAACTTTCGGTTTTACACTAAGCGTCGTATAATATTGTGTTTACAAATTGTAACTTTCATGAACAACACTTTTGGGGGACGTAATAAGTTATTCAAAAGTTTAAAACAAAAAAAAACCTTTAATCGATTGAAAAAAAGATAAAAATTATGGTACCTACTTCTCGCGGGATGTGTCAAACTAAATAATTAAAAACAAATATAACACGCAAGTTTGTTTTTAGTTTGTAAGAACTACTCAAACATCCGAACAGCATTTTACAAAAGCATAATTTTTTTGTTCGTTTAGTACATTTTTACGTAGGCTTCATTAATTTTATTGCTGATATCGTTTTTAATTTCTCCTATACAACTAACAATATTCTTCGTTTGAACTTAACCGTTTTGTTCCACTTAACTTTGTTTTTACTATACAATCTGTTTTCATACAATTTAAATGCATATAGATATGAATCCGAACTCGGAACTATATGAAATAATTATAATAGTATTTATTTTTTCATTTGGAAGATTTAATATTTTATTAAAGTCGTGGTTCTAAGATTGTCATTCGACTAAAGTGTTATTTTCTATCAATTTTCTAACAATCCGAAATTCTAATGATAATTTAACATTTGTCGAGAAATAAATCTCCAGGCCATGATTTAACAAACCAAATTATCAAACGCCTACCACAGAAAGTTTTAATTCTTCTATATACATTTAACTCATTACCCCTGTCCCCGATATTATCAATTATTCCTTTCATTAAACAATAAAAAAACTAAGCTTAATAACAAATGTACCACGGTAAATTAATAACCATACTTACCGCATTTACTCCACGTTTACTTGAAATTACATACACTCCCTGAAGTAGCTTCTTAAGTTTTCCTAACTAACGTCCTCACAACTAAAAAAAATCCATGTCACTATACTAAACCAGACAAATCCATTGATCTCTAACCTATTGTATCCCTTTACAACTAACTAATAATATTAAAAATGTCAATTGTTAATACATTTAAACGTATAAACACGAAGTTTATGAAGATGTGTTGGTACAGCCTCCCCATAAGTCAACATAATATTACAAATTTATAATGAAATCACTTCTAAATATTGTACCTATTCATATACTATTGTACTTATATAGATTTTAGGTTGTACATATTTTATTTTATACGAAAAAATATTTTGTTGATACCTTATCTATTAAGTAATTTAATGGATGCAGTAGATATTATACAGATATTAAATATAGATAGTGTATTTAATAAACATTATGAAACATAAATCATGAACAATGAACATAATATTATATTAACTTATATATAGGCAATAGAAAATCAAATAATCTATAAAACACACACTTAATTACAGAAATTATGATAAGATAACCATTATCAGATTAATAAATACGTGTTTCATAATAATTATGATTTGTGAAGATACACATCTTCAGATAAAAAATGACCTAGCTACTATTACAGTGCAAAATACATGAAGTCAGACACTTGGACACCAATATACCAGCTATTACACAATAATCTGATCAAATTAAATGGATCTCTAACAAAACAAATAATATAGGCCAAGTTCATTTGCTAAATTAATACGTTTACAAATACAGTTAAACAAAATACAGTGTGCGATAAAGTATAAAATAAATCTACAAAAGAAAATGATAACAAAAGGAACGTTTGCAAAGCAAAATCAGTATAATATGTTTGCAGAAAGGCAATTAAAGTTGACTACTATATATAATAGTGTGAAACGTGTTTCAATGTTTGGCGTTTCTGATGAGTTCTGAAACAGTAGAAATAAAGATAGGTATGGAAACCATTCCACGAAAAAGATTTTGAAAGCCTCTACAGCCAACACGAATAAACCATAATTAATCATGTCAAATTGATAAAAATTTCTCATGTACGTATTTACTATTTTCTCGAAAAATAATCAAATAACAATGTTGACTAACCGAGAATACAATACTATACGATACTTATTGCAATTTTTAAATCAAACACAGGAAATACATAATATCAACCATAATTGTATATAATGTGTTCATTATTATATCGTTATTTTATCATGGAATATATTTTTAATAAAGCTGGCGGGAAGCACCCTCGAAATATCTTCATTAATATTAACCCTTATTTCATAATATAATCCCAATTATTAAATGTATTATGTCAAATCTATTATCATGCTTAAATTATATTTTCATTAGTCATTACTATTTATTTAATATTAATATAATGTATTTAAGGTAGGTACCTAATTAGCCACACAAAATTGATACTTACAGTATAAATATTATGATTATGTAATAGCTTTAGATGTAAGAACTAGAGAAATATATTCAGAAGTTGGAAGATTTTTAAAAACAAGTTGATTTTTAAAATGTTTTTATTACAACTTGAAGAATATCTAAGAGCTGTAATCAGAGGTTGATTTTTTTCATTTTATACAATATATTTGGAGGAATATTACAAAATAATAGACTACAAATAAAATATGGTCAATATTCTGTTTTTTTATTACAAGTTCATCATTTTTGTTCGTTTTAATTTATACTATCAGGCACCAATAGTAAAATCACCAAAGCCTTTGATAGATTTATTCAATCAGAATATGTTATATACAAAATAAATCTCACCACTGAGAATAACCTCTTATCAATAAATTAGGTACTAAAAAAAAAAATAAATAAATAAACATTTGGAAACAAAAAAAAATTGTAATAGGTAGGTCGATGTAGTGAAACATATTAGGCTTATCATAGTATATATATATTTACAATTATATTTTATCATTCAAAATATGTATAATGTAAGTATCAATTTTATATGCCTGGGGTATCTAAAAAAATATTATAAAAATATGAAATAAATAGTAACGATTAATGACTAATAATAATAGGTTTGTTCCAACACACGGTCAAACTATCATAGAATTGTCGGGAGCATGCGCAGTAGAACTTTTCCGTTCCAACCCACCTAAAACGCAAACTCAAACTGTCAGATGGTTGTTCCAACACGTTATCAGACCAGTTTATGACTGGTTATTGACAGTCAAAACGATCCGCGGATTCCTGACCGGACTGGGAGTCCGAGACACAGTAATCATACAATCTCTTATATCTTATCTATTAGGCTTTGGTAAGTTTATTTTGGACAGTCAGAAATGCGTTCCAATAGTGGTCAAAATCCATATCAGTCCACGGTAGCGCATGCGCTGTAAATCAATCATGGACCAGTCGGCAACTAGTCACAAATTCTCTGTTGGAACAAACCTAATATAATTGGGAGTACGATAATATAAGTTTGATATAATACATTAATTTATTAAATACAATTTAATTAAATAATTAGGATCTTAAGAAATGAGAGATATCTGGTGATTTTAGACATATGGAATGTTTTTAACGAGGGATATTTTGAAGCACAGGATATTATGAGGGGGGACTAGGTGGTGGTGGCAAAATATGCCACATGTTAGCCAAATATTAATGTATTTTTGAATTTCGTCTAGCATTCAATGAACAAAAATTGTAAACAAATAATTTCTAGATAATAGTCATAGGTACCTAATACCTATATAATTATTAGGTGCTAATTGTAAAATGTCGACAAATTGGAGCTCACTTCCTAGATATATGTTTTAATTAAAAAAATTCCATACTCTTAATATTCACATCAACGTGATAAACGTTTATTTTCCACGATGAATGCGATCAAATCAAAACAGAGGAATACGTTGACGGATGAAATTAGTACTGATTGCGTTTCATTAAACTAACGATGTATTTACCTAATAACCTGCACACATATAAACAGGTATAAAAGTGACATTAAAAAATATAACGAATGGGTGTATAAATTTAGATCCAATTATAAACGAGATAATATAAAAATGTTCTAAGGTATACTTTATGGTTGTACACATTTTTTTAAAAGATCTCACCATCCACCTAACCTCGACCAGCACAAAAAATAAATATATTTCTATATATGAATACGTATAGGTACTAATGGCACGTGAAAGTTTTTTTTAAAACTGTGATTAAAAATGTTCGGCACGACCAGAAAAAGGTTCACCACCCGTGATACCTTTATAGGTAATATAATATAGGACAGTAAATAATATTTAAACGGACGGCCTCTTCCACGATAATATATTTTTTCTCCTCGTTACTAGCGTCGCGTTCCGAGAAAACAGGTAAAAATTTCTTCGAATTAAAAATTCGTCACGCGTATTATTCGTATCACATTCACCGATCAGCCTCCCGGAACGAGCGCACCACAAACAGCCGTTTCGGCGTCCCGAGTGCCGACAATATTCGGACGATATTAGAAATTTTGCGCCGGGTCGACTGGTGACACTGACATTTAGCCATCTCATTAAAAATATTATTAAACGAAGTGGCCAAATTTCAGTGTCACCATGTCGACCCGACGTAAAATTATCTAGAAAAAAAATGTAAGTATAATACGAATTGACTTAGGTACACCAAGTGGCGTAGCCCCTCCCCCCCCCCCATTAACTGAGTTAACCTTAGAAGTTTATCAAGGTTAATAAAAAATCTAAATAAAAGACATATTGTATTTGGATACTTAGCCCCCCCCCCCCATACAAAATTCCTGGCTACACCCTTTTTCACGAACGCTGTCTTTATAGATTCTATATAATATTATATTATAGACACGTGGTAAATAAACAGAAACTCACCTGGTCTATTCGCTGCACCGAAGGGAGCCAGAGCACGGGTATCCTGTAGTTGGTAGCGGTTAACGCGGGCATCGAGCCAACTGGTTCGGGTATGAGCAGCAGACACGCGACGATCGTCTTGTTCGCCCACAGGTCGAGCACTGCTTCTAGGGCGCCCGTGCTGAACTTGTTGGCCGGCATCTCGGCGTACAGCACCCGAACCGACGGCGGCATCGCCCTGTCCATGGTCCTGGGCAGCAACGAACCCTGGTCGTGGCCGTGGATCACCGAAACGTAAACGTGGTTGCTGCGCGTGCGACGATACCGCGGTAGGTAGACGAGACAATCGAAAAAAAGAAAATCGATTAATTAAAACGCCGATCACGGCTTTTCGTGTACCTAATGATGGTTATTATTATTGTGAAAAATAATCGGCGGGCGACAGCACGACGTAATATCATTATCGCGAGTCGTACGAAAATCGATTTCCGACGAGAAGCACGAATGGCGTCTATATATAGGACGTAAAGCTATAGCTAGGAACGAGGCAAGTATAGTCTAAATTGTATATAATATATTGTTATTATGTACCTGTGTGACAAGACGAACGGCAGCAGCGTCATCGCCGTCATCATCGCCGCGAATGTTGACTTCATTTTCCTGTCAACACAGAAAAAAAATCGAAGTTAATTATAAAATCAATTATAATAATTGTATGCGACAACCTAAGGGGAAATTGGATTATCAAAACAGCAGAAAAAAAACTGTACATCAGTTGATCCGGACATTGTGTATTATATTTTTGGATCGCTAGAGTGAATCGGATTATTATTACGGCGTACGCAGGTATGCGAAAAATATAAAAAAATCCTTTATAATATTAATTTGTCGTATAAAATATTTTCGCTTAGTTGTTTTTAACACCGGTGATTATGTTTTGGTATAAATATGTGATACATTAAAAATGTCGAAAAATTAATTGAAAAATTTAAATAATACGATCATGCGAGTATAATATGCGATGCACTTGTTATTAGGCAAGACATAAATGGCTGAAATTTACAGGGGTAAAACAAAATAATATTATGTTGATACCGTATAGATCACATCAAACTCATTAATATTATCATACCGAATTTTAGTACAAATAAACGTATAGTTAAAACCGGTTCAACATAATTTATTATAATCATAATTCATATTTTTAAGAAACTAAAATATTTTATTCTCCATCTACTTTTGGGTAACGTCGATTGCGCTCTATTGTATTCGATATTATATCGTTTTGAAAGTTCGTTAGTAAATAATATTTTTCGTGGCACAAGTTAGAATTTTCACATAGTCTGAAATCGATTTACAAACTGTATAAAGTAGTAAAGTACCCTTAAGAAAATTCAGAATAAAAGATATTATTACTAAGCTGTCCTGGTCTGCGTGCACGCGAATAACGTATGTCACTGTAGTACGAACGACTCATAACAGTCATAACCAGATATATACGAATATACGGCTAGCTGTGGCTGTAAGTACCTTAACTCTAGTGTATTATTACAAAAAATCGATCGAGTATGTGTAATGGTGATTCAAAATATATTTATTCATATGCATATATCGCTATTTTCCATATACACATCACGAAAAATATAAATAATAATGATTGTATATTATATAAGATATATATCTCCGATTTGTGTAACATTTATACGTCACACTTGTTAGTTTGAGAGAAAATAATATAAACGAAATAAAAATGTAATAAAACCTGTCACATATCTGGGGTGTCCCTTGAGTCTATAATATGGTGCCAGCCCGTCTTTGATTGATGTAACACCGCAAGTGGAAAGAATAGAATACCTACATAGTTATCCAGACATTCAGCTTCATATTATGTTGTTTATTTTAGAGAAATACTAGGAATTCCTGTGAAAATTCTAATAACGTAACTATTTTTTTCTTCTTTTTAATAGGTTCGTCTAAATTTTAAATTACTTAAAATATTGTACGTGTTCAGTAACTTTAATACAACGCTTTTGAAAAATGAATCATCTCATATACTATAATATTGTTTTAACTATTTTAGTGATTAGATAGGTACCTCAGATAAAGTAGAACATGTATAAAATATAAGTAGTTAAAAAATTGCACACCTACAATATATTTTTTAATAAACTTGATATGTTTTTAAATGAAATTTATTAGTTTTTTATTATATTCAATGTTATTAATTGATAATCAGAAGTTAAGATTTTAACGTATAAATAGTATTAATAATAAAAATAATTTAACAACACCTAAACAATTAATATCTTGAAATACGCGCTAAGAATATGCAGTACCTACCTGCCTAAAAATAATAAAATAGGTACTCAAAAATTATCGATTTACGCGAGTGTAAGTTAATTTGAAGTACGAAAGGTAAATACTGATTTTGAGTTATTACAAAATTCATTAAGAACATGGACATTTGTAAACTATTTTGTACTTGAAAATTTAAAACATTTTTAATTTTGATACCTAAGGATTGATAATTTAATAAAAGATTTTTCGTAAGTTTTTTAGTAGAATTAAAAAAAAGGTTTACGGTAAAGCCACATACATATTTTATGAGCGTTTTAAGTTAAAATGTTGACGACATTGTATATTCAAACGTATAAAATAACGATTTATTCTCTAACGATTTTAGTTATTATTTTGTAATTAAAAAAACATTAATCACGTGGATTTGAAACTTTTTTCCATTATATATATTATTAATTTCAATACGCAAATAAATTTCAAAAATATTTGGACTAATTTTAGGTATGTTACCATGAAGGCTTGAACCTATTCACACCATAGAACGGTACGCGATTATTGACTTATAAGGATTTGGAAAAAAATAGTTTGATATACAGAATTAAAAATGATTAATGAAACAATAAATGATTAAATATCCTTAAAAATAAAGCAGGCAGACACACCGGAAACGCTCAGAATCGCGTGTGAAATGATTTATCATTGAATTAAAATGTAATACATCCATCACAGTGACCTACTAAATGAAGAGGACACTTGAAACCTACTATTCATAGTCTATACAGCCTTACAGGCATAAATCAGACCAACCTTTCTGGGTTTTCTCTTTTATTTTAACTATATTGATTAACAATTAAAACAGAAGTATTTTAAAATGTCACTCACGAAATTCTTATTTTCCCGATATGACAGAATGTTGTCGACAACGAACTTGCATAAAGCCAATGGATCAATTCGTTAAGTGTTTTAACGATAATATTAACTGGAATATATTTACTCAAAACGAAAACACGTCAACATACAACCAATATCGTAAAACTACAATGTGAAACTCGTTGCTCTAAAATCCCACTTAATTTTTAACTAAAATGACATAAAAACCTATCACGAAACCTTTCAAGATAAATCCTCAAAAAGTATCTAATAATGTTTAAACATTTCAAAAATTGAAAGTTTAGAGCGAGTTTTAAACCAAACAGAACACGCTGTATAGTCCGCAAATACCACTATGTGATGTATAATATCAGATATTAAAATGTACTATAAGACCACAAACTAAATATCAAGTTTAATCTATTCTATGATAAGAAACACTAACTAACAACGGATAATTAAATTTGCTTGCAAATAAAACTTCTGATTATTAGTTAGAACTTTAGAAGAGAGATAAAAAAAGCAAGAGGTACATTATATTGCTTTTGTTTAAATTTTAGACCCTTAATTATTTCAAAAATAACTCCAAAGTTCAAATAAATTTTAATATTGTCAAAGTTTCAGAACAATATACGAATTATTTATAAGAAGTTGTATGTAATATTTACAGTCGAGCAACAACAGTTTCGAGAAATCATTATTCTTTTTCCATAAAGTTTTGTAATTTTTAAAAGTTGTTGACCAAAAAGAATTAGCTCTATTAAATGTATAAATATACATTTTATTACATTTAATTAAATTAAATTAAACTGTTTTAATATTATAGATTTTTTTTTTTAATTACATATTCTATAATAGTAAATGGATTATTTTGATAGCTTCAATAATATAAATACCTATCTTATTGTCTATTGATGCAAAATGTACAGCGTATTCAACATCTATAGTCTATACTATTATATTTAAAATAATTACAGCCTACAGCATTATTAAAGTATAAAAACTTGAAAATTAATTTGATTAATGACTAAATGTTGGACAAGTATGGTTATGACTAAAAATATTAATATAATGTATAAAAATGTCCATGCAAGCATAATTGTATTATTACAGCTAAATAATTGTTTTAAAAATTATGATTAATTTTTTTTTAATTCTGCTATTGGATTTAAGTTGATTTTCTCAGATTTTTTTTCTTAAAAATTAATAAGATTGCACAATACATATTGAGCTCTTTTTTTTAACCAAAACTCTATTACTAACAAAATTGAACCAACGTTGAACGCAAAATGTTATTTTATGTGTAAATATTGGTCTTCATTAAAAAAAAAAATTGTTATCACAATGGTTCACTCTTTTAAAGTGGGTCATCTAAATATAATAACGACTTACAACTTACTTCACATATAAAGTATTTATTTAATGTAAGCTTGTTTTATTTTCAAATTTATCATACTATACAAAAAACTGGGTACTTTAGATTCAGTGGTTTATTTTTTCAGTTAAGGTGTAATGCAATAAACACGGAATTTATATTTATATATTATTCATATTGCATATTAAGTTATTACATTCGTCTAAAAATATACTGAAATATAATTCGATTAAAATAATTATATTGGTAAAAAATAACTTATATAGAAAGCTTATCTTATAGTTTTTATGAATTTAATGTTTATTCCAACATAAATGTTATTTCCAATAATATGAATGATGAAAATGAAAACAAGCTATGAGTATATTCGTATATATAACTAAAATATAATAATGTATATGGGGAGAACATTTTTTAGAGTAAACTTTCTACTTATAAAATGGTAGTACTATAAATGAGTTATAAAACAATAAGGGTGTATAGAAATATTTCGAAGAAAAACATATCAGTTTCCATTGCAGGGCGTATAGTAATAATAATGATGGCTTTTGAATTATGTCATGCACATTTTCAATCTTTTATCTTAATACTTACTAGGCACCTAAGATTCGGTACATTTAGCTTAACATAGATGGGGTCATTAAAATGTAAGATATTATTAACAAAAAATAAATAAAAAGCCATTCTTAAATCTTCCTAGAAAACTTTCATTCTTCCTCGCATATTTTTTCTTCTATATTATTATAAATACAAAATGGAAAAAGTCAGATGACTTTAGAATGGACTTTAAGTCCACCATTTTCCAGAGGCTTTTGAACGATGCTAAAAAAATATCGCTTAAACGCATATACACATGATTCAAAACACTAAAAAAAAAACCCTGATCCGAAATCGATAAGACACAATATCATATCCACACTCTGGTAGAATATTCTTATTTGATATATCTATATTTCCTTATTTTTCTAGGGTTGTTTCCTAACTCTATGTTATTATGATTTGAGCAAAATAATATCGTCGTGTTTGTATAGTTAATTTTGATGCGGTCACCTTTGTCTCGCAACTCACATCTATACGGCACAGCTGTTATAAATACACATAAGCTTATGCGAAGTAACGTAGGTAAACATAATGTACCTAGGTATATATTTATATATATTATAAACATTATTATATAATATAACTAAATAGTGAAATAGGATAAACCACGAGGGTTATAGTTGAGGGATCCGAATTCAGCACGATCCAAGGCTTAAATCCACTTCACCAAACCTCTAATATTCGATATCTTGATTCATGTTGAAAACGTAATGAATATCCGAAAGACCGACAAAATGTCTAAAATTATATTTTTATCGAAAAATGTATGACTTAACACAGTTAGAATTTCGACGGTATGGCAGTGATGTGTTACACTTTTACGATATTTTTTAGAGCAACTAACCCGTGTGCAAGTCTTAAGGTGTGGCTGAAAAAATTGTTTTCATCCTGTCACCAACCTAAGGTGGTTTTTCATAATGTATATTGTGTAGAGGGAGGACTTTATAGTTTAAATTATCAGAGCGAGAAGAGCTGGCGAATGACCAGGTCTGGTCTCTGTTTAGGTATTTGTTTCGCACCACTATTTTTAAAACGTAGATATAGGTACCAAACAAAACTCTGAACCTTAAATATTTGGACTTTCGGTGAAAATACCGTATTGGCGTAGATATTTTCTTACATGGCCACATGCGTAACTCATAAACTTACTAATAATTTTCGCTAACTGTTATTTTGTGTCATCATTTTTAAAACGTTAAATACCCGGATTTAAAAAAAAAAATTAATTTTAATAGGGTGAAGTAGCTGATATGTTGCAGACCAAATTGTGTACACAATACTACATGTATATAATAATATAAATATGTATAATACTACAATAGTACACCGAATATAATATATTAAAAATTGCATATCCCGAATAATCTCCCCTTGAAAAATCTTATATACGCTATTGCGTACCCGTGTGATATAAATATAGTATAATTTACCTACCTATAGTGGTACTATCATCTCTCGGTATGCAATGGCTTCAAATCTCCCAATCGTGAATTTTGTTCATTTAATTTCCCCAGTACAGACATACGGATCGAGTGTTATAATAACTATCTACATACTATTGTGACATTACCTCATACATAATAGACGAACGCAGTACTTGAATTGGGAAAAAAAATAGAAGATGGATTCAATAGTGTAGTAAAAATGTGCGTACTTACTTGAATATTTAAATGTCTTATTGATTATAATTTAATTAGAAAGGTACGCATTAATACATTTTTTTAAATAAAAGGGACTCTGCCACCCTCTTCCTTGCATGTCTCTGATTCAAGCACTGGGGGGATGATATTATGTGTGGTAAGTACGTAATAACAGGTATCTTCGCAACCACAATCAACCACCCCCCCTCCCAACCTATTCTTCTTTCAACAATAGCACACTTTTCTAAATACAATTTTTTTTGGTAATACACAATTATTGTGTATACCGATTGATTCAACGACTTGGACCCGGAAACATATGGAGTATGGGGCCTCTGCTGTTATTGTTTTTGTTTCTAGAGATGTAATTTACGGTACAAGACTAATATTATATAATATTAAGTGTTATTTCTGTTATTACCTAACATATACAATACCTACTACCACAGTTATTATGGTATGAACCCAAATTGTTTCGACTAAGAACAAGGTTCAATGAATTCTATAATATGAACGTATACCTACGATTATCATAACGAACTATGTGTCAGTGTTTGTCCCATACTCCCATCTATAGTAATCCTGTAACAGCGATCATTACTATATCAATATTATTTTTTCGACCACGCGCAGATGTCTAAACTATAAACTCTGTCTTTTTATTTTTAAATAAAATATACCTTTTATATTTTTACTATTTTCGTAAGATTTTCCCCATAAAATATATCTAAATATTGAATGCTGTAAATATACTATCAACAAACGGCATGTGTAGCATACCACCTCATTAACTAACGCCCGGTTAAAGTCATATTATATTATAATATATTATATATATGTATATTTATATATTATGTATACCGGGTAGTTCATTTAACGTAGGACACTCATTATTCAAAAAGCAATTATGTTTCTGAAAATATTTTTTTTACATGGTTCCAAGTCGCTACAAAACAACGTTTTTATTAAAAAATTATATTTTTTATCCTTACAATTTTTCAGTTTTTTACTTTTTTGAATTACAACATACCGTTTTAATTTCATTTTTGAAAGCAGTATATTTTTCTGAGTATTTCGATGCATGAAAATCGAATTTAGGATGAGTAGCTTATGAGTTATAAGTATTTAAAGTTTTGACAAGTGGAATAGTGGACCAACATTTTGCTGGGTAACGACTAAAAACCATGTAAAAAAATATTTTTCAAAAAAATTAATTTTATATTTTTTGAAATAATGAGTGGCCAATGATAAAAAAATCATCCAGTATTATACAATAGGCAAATAATAATGTAGGTACTAATAAGTACAATGTATGTATATTGTATATGTACAATATAATATTCGATCTACAATAACTTTTGTACGGTTAATTGTTATTCATGTTATTTTAATCTATCCGAGTTCGACAATTTCGAAAAATTTTTATTGGGTTTTTTTATGTAAGAACAAATTATAGTACCTAAATCAAAGTTGTTTATGTTGTCCAACGGTTGTTTATGTTGGTATTGTTTTCAGCAAACAGTTCATTATAATTAATGTTGTCTACAGTTTTATAATAAATAAAGTTATCAAGCAATATTGCCACAAACTAGATTTAATCGTTTAAGTTCTAAATTGTCAGAAAATTTGTTCTACAAATTGTCTATTTCATATATTTTTAAACAACTCGATAGTTAAATAATATATAAAAGTGGCCATCTACTACAACAACAATATTCTATAAAAATCGAATTCAAATAAAATCAGTTTTAAGGAAAAGTATGGTGTTACATAATATAACATAAAATATTATATTATGTATATACAGAAGTATCTTAAGACTTTGTCCATTGGCAAATAATACACTATATATATTTTAATCAATAATTATCTTTTTATGTATGATAATAATAATTTAAGTTCTTAATTCTTGTCACTATTTACCACCAATAATTAAAATAACTGTTTTCATGTATAGAGTATACATATTTTGTAGCAACAAAAAAAACCATCACATTTATAACTATATACCATTTTTTTTCAATGTTTTTAATTTGCCATAATTGCAAATTTGTTAATAATTTAATTAATTTTCTCTAATTATAAAATAATTATAAGTTAATCGTATTATTATTTAAAAATCTTTTACACAGCTTTGAATAATTAAATAACATCGATGAAAATACGAAACCCTTTGTGACAAATCCTCAATTATCAGTATCATTGAATCTTGTACATATAATTATAATATATTTTAATTGAAAACAAATACCATTAAATCTATATTTATAATTAATTTCTGTTAGAGAACTTTTTTAATTGATAATATATTATTTTCAGATGATGATATTTCGCAAATGCATTAGGTACTCTCGCTCACGTAGGTACCATAGTTATTTTATAATACACTACTACACTAGATAATGTATGGATACATGTTGATCCATTAAATATAAATGTGTCTATTTTACAAGACAAATTATTTAATTTCAATGTAAAACACTTTAATGTTTAAATAAATAATTATTAGTAAACAATTATTTCGTATATAGATATCAAATATTTGAAATATAAACTATTCCATACGTAATTAAATAATCAATTCATATTTATTTTGATCTGTCTTGTTAAAACCAACCTAATCAACTGAATTTATGTTTGTGAAAATGAATGTCGGCAACCATTTATTTTAATTATTACTCTTTAAATCGTCATCATACTTTTTCCACTATCAAGCCACAAAATATGCAACTAAAACAAATTAAATACGTAAATTCCCTTCCTAACCTTGCCATAGGTATAATTAATAATTTATCATAGTTATATTAAAATGTCAAACGATTTATAACAATTACTCATTTAATTTACTATGTAATAATATATATAGTATAATACCATATAGTATAATAAGTACAAATAAGCATTAATATAATTTAAGGAACATTATTTTTTTAATTATATTAAGCTTAGAATAATATAAAAGAAGTTATAAGTTAAATCAGCGGTTCCCAACGCATGGGCCGTGAACCATTTAATATTAAATAATATTAATATATACATACTTAAAATAATATTATTATATACCTCATAGCACTTCTAGTAATAATAATATTTATAATATATAATTATTGGTTTCTGTTTGTCATTTTTATTAAGTGTATTTTATTTTGCGATAAACATAATCGGTCTTTCGTTTTCATAAATTGCTTGACTAGTATTCCACGACATTGGTCGAGTGTTTATGTGTCGTTGTGTCTGTTGTGATTTACCACACACTATTTTTAATTCTTTTGTTTCTAATAAATTACGTATATATATGTATATAAATGATGTATTATATACATACGTATATATAGGTGTGCTATTAGTGGGCCTCAAAGATTTTTTTACAAAATTAGTGGTCCGCACAACTGAAAAGGTTGGGAACCGCTGAGTTAAAAGAATTAATATATATAATGTATACTGTACACTGTATAGGTACATCAAAGAATTTTTCAAAAATAAATATCCTACATGACTGATAATCAAAAATATTTTAAACTAGTAAAATAATTTAAAAATACCTCAATTATATTTAAATTCTAATTTTATAGGCTAATATATTTATTGCAAATACTTTACTATAGATGTAAATAGGGTAATACTTTAATCTATAGAACATAGTGTAGAAATCTCGGAAACTTGAATGTTTAAATGCTACTAATTATGCATCGGATTAAGAGCTTCGTAATTTAAATTATTCATGGACTTTCAAAATGACGTTTCTTCTTGTATAAGTTACGGTTCACGGAGAAATGATAAAACCCTAAGTTTTCTGTTTTCAAAAGTATAAAATACACTAAAATTGAATATATTTAAATATTGGATTACGTTCATATTAATTATAATATAACACCATAATATTAAACATTTAAACAATAAGCTCAGTTCTGAAAGTAAAACTATGGATTTAACATTTTTACCAGAGTTAAATTCGATTTAATATGCATCGATCTGATTGTGTAGTAGTTTTTGTATGCTAATTAATATTTCCGATCAATAACAAAAATATTATACTTCAACCAAATGAAAAATGCACATTTAAAAAAAAATATTTATTTAACTATCTATACATATAATGAATTTATTTTGTTTACAATAAAATAGTTCTGGTAGTTCACTTTGATTTTAAGTTAAAATATTAATATTATAGTCAATTACAGTGAATTACCTATTTTTAATTTGTATAATGAATATATTATACTCTTTATGAATAAAACACATGTTTGAATAAAACATATATTTGGATGTGATAATATTTAACAACAATAAATAGTTATAATGGTTGAATTAAACTACCACTGAAATCAAATATTTAACTAGTTAGCACGTAATCTGATTGAAACTTGCAGCAAAATTTAGGACGTCATGTATACATCAAAAACGTTAAATGCCGTAATTTTCTAAAAGTTGGATAAATATGGAATACGGTAGTTCACAAAATAGTTCCCCGAATAGCCAGTTCTAGATTTTAATGGTAGAAATAAACTTCCGAGATTCCGTCAAAATGTCTATACTATGTAACATATTATTATTCAAAGTATTATGCCCTCTGCAACGTTTTGTTAGGTCAGGGGTGAATCTTCTCGTGTCACGTACAAAACTATTACCAAATGTAAGTTTTAAAAAAAAATGTGCCAGTTATAATATATTCATATATATAAGGTTTTAAAATATTTAGAATAATTTTAAGCCATTTGAAATGTTCCATTTTAGTAATGTTTATAAAAAAAACTGTACCGTTAGTTACGTGTATTATTATTTTCTGCTCACAATGAATTTTCAACAACATTTAGATTAATATCAAATTATTTATCCGACAAACCTATTCACAATATTATACAGTACGTCGGTATAAACTTAATGAATTTTGTATTACGATGCTAGGCTGTAAGCAAAAAGTTTAAAAAATATTTCATCAAAGTTGTTTTACAGGTTTTACAGGTCAGTCAGTATAAGTCTCTGCGGTATGGTACCAACAACAACGCCAGAGTTTTCATTTACACACTTATTGTGAACACATTTAAGTTCTAGCTAGCTTACATGGGCTATGTCTTTCGGTGTTGTGAATAGTGGTTTAAATTTTAAAAAAAAAATTAAATATTTAATAATATATTTTTAAGCGAAAAATTATTGTTATTTGTATATTATAGTACCATTAGTAATCATAATAGGTACCTGTCTACTGCAAGTATGATGAAATATTATGGAAGGTTTTTCACGTTTACTATTTAAGTTATAATATTTTATAAATTTGACACTGGCATAAACATTACTGCAGTATACATAGTAACTATTGGCTTAATTTTAGACAATATTATAATTTATAGTACTTTCTATAGATTAAAATATATCGTCTAAATTGTTAATACAATTTCATGTATTATTTCATCTTCAAATCGTTATTTTATTTAAGTTTACTATTAAAATAAATAATAATATTTGACGTATTTTAATATTTTATTGAACTATGTATTAAGTGTCAACATTTATAATTGTTAAATCTAGTATAAACGTATACATAAATAAATAACTTCAACTCACTTTAGAGTGACTACTATGTATACATTGTAAAATCTCTGTTACAGAGACCAGTGGTCAGTGGTTAATAAAAACAAATTTATGATTTCATTACAAGTGACTGTTATCAGATATGTAACACATTACATGTGTACATGTAATACACGATATAAACAGAAATTTAACAGTAACCTCGAAAGCAACGTAGGTATTTATTTTTTTATCTTCATTTTGTAACAGCAGGTATCATAAAATACAATCAAATTCAATATACAAAATATAATTGTAGCAAACACTTATGAATTATTATCTTGTCGATATCTATAATATATTTTTTTAATCTAGTCTCGTGTCCAGAGTTTTATTTCAGTGAAATAATAAAACAAATAACGAATATGATTAATATTAGGCAAAAACCTAGTATATTTTTTAACCGCATATTTTCATGTGGTTAAAACGTTATTTTTTTTGTACCTAAAATCCATAGTGCCCTCGTACCTATACTACAACTACATCACTAATTATTGTTCACATTTTTAAACATTATTAATTTATTTTTCTTGCCAACATTTTAAAACATTAAACTTTTAGTCGCATTTTGATACCAAAAAGTATTAAATAATAAGTATTAGTTATTGTAAAATGTACTTGTAAATAGTTTAAAGAACATTGTGTATAATTGTATTAAGATACAAACAATGTATTATTCATATTGTACCTACGAGTCAGTGTTAACCACTCGACATTGTGGCAAATTGCTTTAATGAAAAAATGTATGATTCAGTAGAATAATATAAATATACTTTCTCTACTTCTATTTTTGATTGTATTTATTTAAAATAATATGTAAAAATAAAATCATATTATTATCCTGAGTCTTGAAAAAAAATGTAAGTATACTTATGTTTATATTACGTTACCTTTCAAGTTTCAACTGTGAGTTGTTTTAAAACATAATAATGTTGTTGGTACATATATTAAAATAAAATATATCATTAAATTTAACATGAAAATGTACTCACAGACTGAATTTATTCATTTTTTGGAGCATTAACAATGGGTACAACATTTGTTATTTTGGTTTTAAATTTTAATGTACAATGTTATTTTTTTAACAATTGTTTTCACCATTTGCGTGCGCTCTTTTGTTTAAACGGCCTGAGAGGACAAGGGCAAGGGCCCAACATGTATTGAGTTTAGGCCATTCATTTTTCATAGTTTATGAAAAAGTTTTCTATGTACTTCTTTAGGTATCATTACTATGGTTTTTATCTCCAACGTAAGAGGCATTTTTACACTACCCTTATTATATTATATTATTGAATCGAAATTGAGAAGGCGTATTAATTTATTATGAAATATGTGGTGATAATTTATTTTCAGATGTATTATATAAGACTTCATACATACAATTATGAACTATTTGATTCAACATTTAAAATTAATATTAAATAATTACGATAGATTAAATATTTTTAGAAACTTCTTTAAATAATACCTTTCTAAGTATGTAACACAATTTGTTTTAACTATAATTTAATATATTATATTATCAGTTTATGATATAATATAACTATTTGTTAAATATTATTTAATACATAATATATTTATATGTAAATTATAGAAGAACTATATGCTCTAAGATTTATATAATAAGTGTATTTTTAGGAAAATTAGTTCATATTTCTATCTTTAATTTTTAATAATTCATATTTAGACAATACAATCTTATTATACAGTAAGTAAATATGCAAGACAGTAAAAAAAAAATGCATTTTGTGTAACATTTCATTAAAATAATTATGGTCTGAGCACAAATGAAAATATTTTATATAAATATTTACAAAATTATCTAATTCCTATGCATTTTTCCATTAAAATTTAAAACTCAATATGTACTATTAAGAAATTATATCTATTAAGTATTAACTTTTTTTTATATTCTTCAATTATTTAGTACTTACGTGGACTTACGATAGTAATAATAACAATACACTGAAATAAAAATTTCCTGGAACAATTCATTAAGTGCCATAAAAGAATCTTTGTCATCTACAAAATAATAAAAATGTATTCAAATTGAAACAGAGGTAGGCAATAAAAACAGTATTCAAGTATACGTCAGATGTCAGTGTTAAATAAAATTAAAACACCTGCTATAGAGTTTGAAAGTTTTTTAAAATATAAAATAACAAACACGTAAAATAGAATATTAGTTCTTTTTGTACAATTGTTTAAAAAAAAAAAACAGCGATTAAATTTCTAAAAAAAAGTTGACAGTGGAATGAATTAACACCTGTCATTTCAAGTTTTATATATAATAATGTTTGTATTTATAAGTCTCACAATATTATATTACATAAATGTTGATGAAGTTCAATATTATTAACAAAATTAATTTTAATTAAAAATAAAGTTCAGCTGTTACCTACTTTCTTTTTTTTTAATATACCTCTATTATATATAATAATATGGTCATTTTTATATTCAAATACAAAAAATATGTCTATAGATTCAATATGTATATATGTATAAAAATAGTCTACCTCAAAATCTTTTTTTGGTACATTGGTAATGGAATTATCAACAAAAAAAAAACTAAAAAACATTATGCACAGATAATCAAATCGGTCACACAAATTGAGAGTAAAATATAGTTTTTACATTTAATATTATTTAAAAGTCCACATACATATGATTAAATAACAGACAAAATACGTGACAACACCCAAGAAATATACAAATTGATGTTAAAGTTTATGAAAATTATGTCTTCTCCTATCAATTTGCTTTTTTATATATTATTAAAAACATTTAACAAAATTTTGCATATTTTTTTTTTATCTTAATGCATTTAATATCTAACAAATATTAATACATACCTATTATTAGTTATAAAAATAGCCTAATTAAAATTAAAATATTATACAACGAAACTTATTTCTTTTTTTATATAATATGTTTTATCAGTTATACAATATTAGAAAATAATAATTTATGACTAATTTTTGTGACCATAATAATTTTGCTGTTATAATATAAATAATAATAAAAGTTTTTTTTATGTAGATTTAATACAATATCATACAGATATTACGTATGTACCTAATAATTATTTATATACATATTATTATCTTGTTGAAAACAAAAGGAAATAAAAATTAGTATGATTTAAACGAGTTCAAAAATAAATAAATAAAACGATGATGTAAGTATTGTAAGGTGTTGAAACAAAAGATGATGTATTTCATCATAAAATATTATTTTTAATAATGTTTGATAGTTTAAAAAAATCGTTATATTTAATTCTTGACACGTTTTAAATTATACTGCTAATATACATTATAGTATATTATTTATTACAAGGTATTGTTTTACAGTTTTATAACATACCTATTGTCATTATTGATCAACTGTATCTTAAAATTAATATCCAGTTCTCAATCAATCAAACTAGGAGAACATGAATATGCTTTAAAGAAAATACAATTCATGAATATGAAGTTTGTTTACAGTGTAGAATGCTGGATGAAGATTATAAGAAAACAAGTATGGAGAAAGAGAAACTTAAAGCTAACAAAAGTTTATATATTCTATTAAAATAGATTCGATTGACAACCTATTACCATGAGTTAGATTAATATAATAAATAAACTTGGACGTGCGTTGAAGAGTTAAAAACGTATCCATAGTTCAGATATAACTCTTATACAGACTTTATTTGGCATTTACTATCTTTGAATCTGCATAAATGTAATTTTTTTACCCAAAAATAAAATGTTTACAGTAATAAAAATTAAATATTCTGAATAACTGTACCGAGGTGAGGACATTGAGGCGATTGTGCAATCTGGTTTCTAAATTCAGTCCCGCTATTTTTATCACGAGTTAAGTTAATACGTTTATAAATTAAAAACATTGTTATGGTTTTCTTGTGTCACTTTTAGATTGAGTGTCTACAAATAAAACTTCTATGGACACTGTATGCTGAACTGAGTTGTATTTCATTATATAAATATTATGTTATATAGGAAACATTTAATTTCACAAACAGTGATAATTATTTAAAAATTTAATAAGACGTATAGAAACATATTCAATACCAAATATAATTAAATTATAATTCAATACTGTTAAACATGATAATTGTTTCAAAAATTTGTATAAATTGTTAAACATAATAAAATAGTTAAAATATATATAAATATTAGCTGTCCCACCAGACGATGTCCAAGCAAAAGATATTTTGTATTTTTAATAAATATCCTTGTCTAAAATGTATATACCGTGTCTCTTCTAATTATAATATTGACATAGTATGTAACCGATTGCAACCATTTAAATAAAAAAAAAAATCTATCAATATTAATTTTATTGAAAACGGTCCAGAAATTTTTTGCGGCTATTGACTTCAGTGGCGGATCTAGGGCCTTATTTTGGGAGGGGCATGGGGGGGGCATGGGGGACAAAAGTACAAAAAGTTGCAAAATTGGCTACAAAATTGGCTAAGCACAGTGTAAAACAAAGGAAAACTACGGTGTTGGGGG
>NC_042495.1:96120751-96136720 GCF_005508785.2 Acyrthosiphon pisum
CCCCCTCTGAATCCGCCACTAATTGACTTCGAATGAACTAACATCCAATTTTAGTTGTATTACCAAATTTCGATAGTAAAAAAATGAAAATAATACAAAATTTAAATTATATAAGTGGATCTTGATATTGGTGTACCTATCTACCTCAGTTCACAGACAAATTTGCGTCGCTTTGCGAACTAATTCGACCGAGATGAACAATTCATTTTTGAAGGTTTGAATATAGCAGCTAGTTGGTATAAATCGAACGAACACTACATCTATCATTACTCATTAAACTTTCCTGATGACTCCAAGAACAATTTGGAATTTTCACAAAATCGGTTAAATAGTTTTTGAGTACCTATATAATAACAGATAACTACAAATATACATTCAACTCTTATATTTGTTTTAAGATACAATTTCTTTATTCGAAACCATAAACGTGACGACAGATGGATGCTTTTACATCATCTGTCAGAGTAACTAATGGAAATCATTTATAAAAAAAAAATAAATTATTTCTACTAATTATTTCTTCTATAACCAATATCAACCATTTATAAAGAAAAATTTCTATCGTTAATCTCAAAATCCCTGTTTGAGCACCTCTCTGACTTGGACCTGCCGGGTCCAATTATATATCTAAACCATCCAGGGGGACCCACTCAAACACACACAAAAAATGTCATCAAAATCGGTACAGCCGTTTAAGAAGAGTTCGGTGACACACACGGACAGAAGAAGAAATATTATATATATATATAAAGATAAATATTTTTGTGTTGCTATTGAAACATTTAAGATTTTCTCTATTTAATTTAAATAATATGTGACTCCATACAATTATAATATAAATGTTTAACAAAATAATAAAACTATTTGATTTAATTAATAGATAGGTATCCAATGATTTCATCCTAGTCATTAAACATTT
The DNA here is from genome assembly GCF_005508785.2 of Acyrthosiphon pisum. Lineage (NCBI taxonomy): Eukaryota > Metazoa > Arthropoda > Insecta > Hemiptera > Aphididae > Acyrthosiphon > Acyrthosiphon pisum. The sequence goes on from NC_042495.1 coordinate 96,121,671, forward strand.
ATTCAAACAATATCCAACATGAATTATGTATGGATTACGTTCTCGTCAAACAAAATTGATTATTGTTATAGTTTTGACAATACGAAATTAGTTTAATGATGTAAACTGGCATTTATCAAACTCATAAATGTCTTGTACATAATGTCTAATTATCATTAAAAAGTAAGACGTATATAGTATATTAGGTATTGTTTACAAGTTAAACCATCTATGATATATCTTTTAAATGATAACTTTATTATGTGCATTATTGTTTGATTATTTCATCAAAATAAATTACACAATTCGATCATTCGTAAATATTTTATAATATAAATTTCCAAGTATAAATTTAATTTTTAGATTTTAGATTTTTAAACTATCGGTTTAAAATATAGGTTTGGGTTTACATTACTTTTAAGAAACATAAACAGAAAGGAAACATTTTCTAGTAGGTTTAAAATCAATTACGTAGTTATTTATTTGTCTGTTAGAAAAAATGTGTATTATTTATTTTAAACCACAATGTAAGTTCAAAGTAAATCATATTCAAATAAATATCTACTTAACGTTTTTAAACATATTTATTAGTAATGTATAAAAAAAAACTAAAATATCAGTATTAAATTTTTAAATTGTATTTATTTTCTTTACTTTGTATAAAACTCCGTTTCCATAACCTAACCTAAGCTATACAAAACAATTCTCATGAAAATAAATCCACACTGAAGTCGAACAAAGAAAGTCTTGTGCTCAACACTAGATTTCTTCTCCGCTCACTTTCACGATTTTCATACATTTAAGATAAAAAAAAAAGTTATTTTTTAAATACTTTTAAGTAGTTGTAATGTTGTAAATATATTTAAAGAAAGTTATACGCCAACAAAATAAACAGTATCAATATCGATGTTATAAAGCAATCGCTGTCAAAGAAATAATTTATTTAATAAAAATACTTAAGTTTTCCGGCGCTTAAAATTGTAGTACCAATAATTATTACGCAGTGTACTACGTAAATCCGGCGAGTCCGACGAATTCTATTCTGACCATGCTGTTCCGTTCCAATACAATGCGACCGCCGCGCCGACCGATGTGACTAAATACAAACTGTTTTGTTTTTTGTCGCATTTGTCGGATTTACGTAGGACACGGCGTAAATCCTACAGCTGATAGCACAATAATCTATAAAAACAATAAATCTAATAATTTATACTTGTTTGAATTGAATAATTATTATTTCATTTGTACCTAACATTGTTAAAATGAGTCTATAAAATAGCAAATAGGTCAAGTCCTATATTATACCCGTATAGGTATTACCGACCACGTGCAGAAATTGGAATTAATCCATAAATAATTAGTACACATTTCTATTGTTTTATAATATTTATAATAGAACTCTAGTAATAATTAAATTGTCATTTCGATAAAAACATTTTTATAATTAACATGACTTACGGAGTCTTTCAAGTACGTTTTGACTTTTATTAAGTACCTATACCAGTATTATTATGATCCCAACAGTCGTCTAGAATTTATTATGATCCATAATATGATCCTACCGAACCTATATTATACAATTGTAAATTAGTCAAATAGGCATGTGTAAAATCTAAGGAAATGTGATTTAATACATTGCAAACCGCATTAGACCTTTGAAATTTGAAATGTTGACATATACTATAGTAGTGTTGTGTATCTATCAAAATAAAGAAAAAAACATGTACTATAAATGCAATAAAAGTGGAAACGACTCAAACTGTAAAACTAACAACTTAGCGAGTGTAAATATAGATACAGACAAGTAACTTAGAAGTAAAAAAAAAATATTTTACACTCCGTTCCCACATAATTTATATGTGCATAAAATACTATTTATCTAATTTATAATCGGAATATATTTCACGTTTTGTAGAACTATCTTAATGACTTCAAAAGTTTGTCACATCGAATTACTACTACTTACTTTAATATTTTATGAACGTTGGTAGGTACCTAAAGTACTCTACCAATTTAGGCCTATTGAATTATTGAAGTTTGTTACAGACGTCTAATAAAGGATTCATATTTCAGCGCGTTTCTCTACAAATAAAGCACACAAACTAAATATATAAAATCAAGAACTACCTTTGCTGTATAGTAAGTTTCAACTTTTCAAGTTTACCTCATTATGTACGTAAAGTATACAATCTAATTTACACTCAGAAATCAGAATACATTTCACGCTTAATAGAACCATAAATGGCTCCCATAGCTCGTGTCATATCAAATTATTACATTAATATTGGATTCACCGTAATGGATGTGTTAAATTTGAATTCGATAAGTCATTGTAAACCAAAAAGCGCTAATCTGAACGAGTGAGCCGGTTTTATCTTATAATAATATACAGTATGTCCCATAAGTTCCGTATCACCCTTAGTATCTCCGTGGAAAATCAATATATTTACCTAATTGCAGTTTTTTTAGAGTAATATGTATGGAATTTATCATGATTAATGACTCATAAGAAACACACACTTTATTGTAAAACTATCATACTTCTCGCTCCATTCAGAATCTAAAATTTACAAATATATTTGGTGATTTGAATAGTTTACTACTTAAGTGTATCTGTTTCTGGGTACTGTCAACAAAATTTTTTTTTTTTTTTTAAATAAAAATATTTTAGGTACCTAACCATTATTTAACCGTTAGCAAAAATCAATCTTATATAGGTGAGTTTTATATGTGGTTAAATATTATAGAATTGAAAATAAATCTATTGAAAACCAGCGTTTCGTTGAAAACAGTCTATCGAAATCAGTTTATATCAGTCTTTATATCAAATTATGATGTTCCCAAACTAAATTAATCATTTTTAAAACAATTAATAGTCACTTAAACAATTATTGAATGATAAGATAAAAAAAGGTCAACGAAGTTGAGGAGCCACAAGATTGATGGCATTAGGAACCTAAAGACGTAAAATGTCAATAACCGTTAAACAGCCGAATGATAACTGACAATTATTGTGCAAACGCAGAGTGACCAAGATAATTTATGACCTACAAAAGCTTCCCTTTTTCTAAATAATAATACCAACGAAAACGATTATAAGCTATGAATATAATAACATATATACATTTTAAACTACGGTGAATCTATGGGGGAATAAAATCGGAACCAGAGTCGCAATTAAACTCACTTTTGTCGTGTTCACTAAGAAGTCAAGAAGATATCCTAAAAAAGTATACTTTTTATCTTTTATGCATTAAGCATTGACAATATAACGTTACTTTAGTCATACCATATAATATATATATTATTATTGTTCTGTATTCAATGCAGCCCGTTAAACTTATAATAAATATTCTATTAAATTAGTTGATTGTACGAGACCCAGGTATAATATGCATAAAATTTAAAATCGAGTTAAGCTCCAAGTCGATGTCACACGCGTTCAATCATATGGTTACTAACTATATGTGACCATTATAACCACGCAGATAACTACTCATAATTTATTTATGTGAATAGATGTTTAATTTAAAAGGCTGCTGAAATACAATTGTTCGATATTTACTATTTGTACAATTAGTACAATATTTGTGTATGCACAGTTTAAATAAAATATTAAGTAACGCATAACAACACTATTAATACGTATTAATAAATTATATATTTTATAACATAAAATTAAATATAGGTAAGTATAAGATATTTCACACATTTTACGATGAAGAAGACAGATTTTAAAATACATTTCTTGTTCCGCTCAGAATCTAAAAATGAAGAGATGAAGGAATCGAGGTGTGTCTCGTTTTGGTAGTTTCATGTAGTTGCAATATATACATAGAGTTGTGTTGAATAATAAATGTATAATAAGTGATAAACTATGCCTATAAAAAAATGTTTCCTTTGTTGAACTAAAATTGGCGTGTATATAATCTTTTACACATCAAGTGTTCATGAATAAAATGTGAATACTATTTAAAAATCCACGTTTCCACTTTGTTCTGACCCATTTATAATAGTTATAATAAATTATAATATCAGATAGGTAGGTACGTAATTGTAATTAAAAATAACTTTGAAGTAAACTTAGTTTTTTCTAGTGATTCAATACTTTAGGAAATTTTCAACGACCTGGTAAGGAAAAATTCAAATATGATGAATAAATGTTCATGCGCATTACACACAATAATATTTTCTTTGTAACTCTAGTATAGAAGGTAGTATGTAGACTATGTATTCAATGTAATATTTTTTAACTCATTTATTAAATTTAAAAAAGATAAAAAAAAAAATGTTCTTTAATAGCTACTTCCTTTCTATGCACTGTTATCTGCGGTGTGTAGGTTACATATTAAACTTGGTTTAATGTTTTTTTTTACAACTTGTAAAAGTTATATTGTATTTGTAAAATAAAGTCGTAAAAGTGAGAAATTGAATCGTTGTACCTGCAGCGCGGTTTTAACTGAACTTATACAATTTTTATTCAGGTAGCTTATAAGTTAAATGTACAAGATATAATACCATTTACTTACATTTATTTAAAATAATTGAAAAAATAGGCAGAATTCGTGTAGACTGATTAAAATAAAAATGTTTAATAATATAATGTGACATTATTCTCGTTATAATTTTTAACTCGCCAGTATAACAATTATAATATTTTGAACCTTCGGTAAATTATTAAATATATTTTTACTTAAACATATAATATAATATTTTTGAAAATTTTAATTGGATATTATGAGTTATGACCTATGATCCTAAATCATATTCCATATTTTATGATTATAATGTTTATACCATCTACCTAATTAGTATTTTATTATAATTTAAGTGTATAAAATATAGGCCGGCACGTATTATGCAATTGTACGCACTTAATTAACGCCAAATATTTGTTTTAATATTTCATAAATTATAAACTATTTTATCGATTCGTGTGCTATAAATATGATGACGAACACACTAGCATAACAATCAAAGCCAAACATCCTTTGATATTAGTAATATATTATCAATCATAATACCGAAAATTTTTGGATGGTATAAAATGTAAATACAATAATTACAATATTATAACTTCATTCATTTCTAAGTAACGGATGTTGTAAAAAACAGACGTAGTAGAAATCGGACGTACATATAACCGTCTATTATTCCTTTACAAATAATTTGTGAATAATAATATAATATTATGTACATCATACATTTATGAACCGCGTAATCCGAAAAGTCGGGCCGGAAGTGATCAAGATTCATTTCACCACTGCACAACACTATATGTAAATATAGGGTGGGGCAGTGAAACGGCAGATTACCTTGTATATTTAAATACAAAAATCGCCCGTTTCACTACCTCGCCCTGTATATAATGCTAATATATATATGCTACATAATATTATGTCTATTGTTTATGATATGACTTATATATTATATGTAGGTACCTAATACAAACTGGCAAACGGTGACAAGAACACCGTAAGTCGAGATTCGTATATAAAATTTCGTCACACTGCTACGTAAGTACCTACTCCAGGAATTTCGACTCAAAATTAAGTACATGCCATTTAGTCGATTGTCTAGAAACACTTTTGTATCCATCATAACTTTTTTTTGTTTCCGGCCAAAAACTTGGTAATTTCGTGTATTTAGTTTTTGGGACGCCACGTTGTTCTTTGATTTAAAAGCTTGACACGGTTTTGTCACCTTTTTTTGTAATGACAGTTATTATACATCATCATATTATATAGACATTAATTGATGAAAAAGTACTTAATTTTTCTATAATTTTCAATACAATTTTATTTTTTGGGCCAAAAAACGTAATCGAGGCTCCTGATATATTGTTACAATAGCAGTTGAAAAACATTAGGTACAATTTTTTTTATAAGCATTTAAAGTTCGAATTTTGAAAAAATTATCAAATTTAAAATTTAATAATTATTTTGTAGTTAAAAATGTATAAAATGTTCAACTTTTATACCTAAGGAGATTGAAAATTTAAAACAAGGTTCCACGTAAATAGTTTATAATATATAAATTACTTTATTCGCAATAATATCATAAAATATACTTAGTAATATCATAGCCCATGGGCGACCGTCTTCGATCAGAATCGTTTTTCTTATACAATGCTATTATAATATAATTTAATTCAAATTTAACACCATCCATTACAGTGACGCACTTGTAAGCTACTGTACAGCAGAGCGATACCCATTTTTCCACTTCTAATTTTTAGAGTGATATAACATTGTGTGTTTAGGATAATATGTCTATGGTATAGGTTAAGTAGATATGGTACCTTAAATTACTACTAAATAGTAAATTTAAAATGTTAGTAATTACTATTGATCTATTAATATAAATAATTTGTAAAAACGGTACAAGTACAATAACTACTACGTCTACATAATATTATATTATTACATGTAGTTTATATTTTTTTAAAACTTTTTTTGAAAAGTAGAAATTTGTATCGTCACAGAACATTTCATAAGTACACACAAAATATCAGGAATTCGTATATATTACGGTCTTAAGTTATACTTACAAAATTCTAAAAATCAGAATTTGAATAAAATATGTACTACTACTAAAGAGAGAATGGGAGCGAACATGCTTAAAACGTCACCCTATATAAATTGTATATAGTTCATACCTAATTATATAACTATTAATGATATAAACTTTTTTCCCTGATTTACAGTTTATCATTTCGGATTATTACATTACACGGATTGATGCACCTACATTTACTACCTAAACAACAATCCCTGGATTTTGTAAATTAAATATTATATCATAATTCATTAAATCAATAGCTTCTTCGCTACCACCGTCGGGAATTTAAAATTGAACCTAAAACAATTGCCATAAATCACGTTTAACTTTCAGTTAACTTGTAAACGAACAAACGGTCATGGTTTTCACTGAAAACTGTACCGGATAAAATGTATTGTAAATTCAGGTGTATTGCACATTTGGCAATGGAACAAAAAAAACTGGCCAAATATCAACCATATGAACGTTACATTATATATTGTTATGAACAAAAGTTTATTACCTTTGTGTGTACGGTTTAATGTATAAAACACATTTAACAAAGTTTGTCCATGCCAAAGGTGAAATCAAATAGATATTACCTTTAAAGTTGTAGGTAGTGATCTAGATCTTAGTTATTTTTGATCGGTCGTTTGAGTTTTAGTCGATATTATTGAAAAAAAAATATCAAAAAAATAGACTACGCGATATAAGTGACTACTGTGGTTTAAGAGATTGGCACAAAATATAATAATACTACAAAATATTATAATTTACTATGATACACCATCATGCTTGTTTAATAGTGGTTTATCGCACTCGAGAGGTAACAAAATATTTAAATTTTATTTGAAATAAATAATAATTGTATTGTGCAAGACAACAGCCACATTTATCGCGACTGCGCTCATATACAGATGGCGAATGGCTCGATTCCGGTTTCCCAGCTTTTTTGCGCAGGTACCCTTTAAAGTTGTAGTGATCTAGGTCTTAGTTGTTTCGATCGTTCATTTGAGTTTTAGTCGGTATTATTGAAAAAAAAAATTCGAAGACTACGCGAAAAGTGACTACACGGTGGTTTAAGAGATTGGCACAAAATATTATAATAATTATGATACATCGTCGTGATTATATTTTGATAGCGGTTTATCGCACCCGAGAGCTAACAAAATATTTAAATTGTATTGTGCAAGACAACAGCCACATTTATCGCGACTGCACTCATATACAGATGGCAAATGGCTCGATTTCGGTTTTCCGGCTTTATTGCGCAGGTACCTACACACTAATGTATTTTAAACGTGACAACCATAATTTAAGCGAATAATCTACCGAGCAATAACTGAGGAAAATAAATCATACTGCCATTCGTCTAAAGATCCGAAGACTTGGGGCCTATCATATAATATAATATTTCATAACTGCAGTCACTGCCGCAATATCTAATTATTTTCAATAGGTACCTACTATTCTACATAGACAAAGATAAACTCCGTGTTTATAATAATATAAGCCACAAAGGTATACTATTAGCTCAGATAATATAATTATGAGTGAAAATTATCAGTAATATATTTATGAGGAAAATTTGGAGTTAAGAGTGACCTTGAATGTTCTCCGCATTTCCGTAAGTACCAAACTATATAATATACAACCCATTTGTTAAGACTAACGCACTTGGGGCTTATTGGGTACGATACACATAATATATCCACCGTGGCACCACCATAACGATTGCCAAGTATCCCAAAAATTATCGGTTTCCATTCCAAACGACCATATTTACATATACTACTTACTACATAATATCCAACGAGGATAGCATCAATAATTATTATCGTTACAACGTTAACCGTCTGCGGAATCCACTTATACCTATATATCGACTGCGACCACATTCAATGTAATTTAATAAATCGCGGTATATGGAGACCGTCGTCGTAACGCAGGTCGTCGTAAATCGATTTTTTACAATAAACCTACTGAAAAAATCAACCTTTCGTGTGTATATAGGTAATGTAATAAAACGACAACGAGAAAAAAATATTGATCATAAAAATAAAATTATAAAATTGAACTGTTGATATTATTGTATTTGAGCTTTCCCTTACCGTAAAATAAAATAATATTCCGGTGCATAAGGTACCTATATTGGTGTAGAAAAATCGAAACGTTTTAATAAAAAAATAAATAATTTCTAATAGTATCTTTTCTATATATTTTGGATTTTTCTTTATTATTTTTAGAATTCTTGTGTATTCTCGTGTGATCCGAGAATTAAGATCCTTGAACGTCCTACGCTGTCACCAGGATTCAGGAATGTCGTGAATGTGTGCGTATGTATTTATATACTTATATAGGTATGTATATTCAACATTAACTCTTTGTTATTCAATATAAACCCAAAAAATATTTCTTAACTTACTGTTTTAAGAAAATATAAATTGTTCGAAGCGAATTCCTCAATTCCTTATTTTAGGTTTGTCGGAAATAATTCTGTCACACTATAACGAGCTAAAAATTAATTAAAAAAATCAAATAACAATATAATTGATTATTTATTAATAATGCAAAAATTATTTTCAAATTAAAATAACGTTTTTTTTTTTACTATACCCATGACATTATAAATATTATTTATATGGCTGAAATATAATTTTCATTAAATTTATCACTACCACAGTAAAAATTTGTCAAATTAATATTGTTCACATACCTGTAACTGTATACCTACGTTCTAACGTAAAATACTGAATTTATCAAGATTATCATATTATTATGATGGGTATGCACACAATTTTACTACAGATGTTCTTTGCTGAGATGTTCTTATAAAATACCTCACTTGAAAATTACATTATTAGACAATTAATTACAATAGTATAGCCCTTTAATTTTATAAAGTATAAATATATATTTTTGTCAAATAAATTTAATTTGAAACCTGTTGATATTATTCTTATAAATTATAATAAGCTAATATACTCGTGTTCCTTTCCTCTGAATAAATACCTACTGCAATTGTCACTATTTCGAGTGAAATCAGAATTTGAAAATACTACATAACAATAACACAACTGTTAGAAGTTAGCTAGAAACGGAGTTTTCCTATAAATCATTTTTAAAATACAACGATTTTTTTCTGCTTTAAAATTTATAATTTTAACAATAAAACACAATCAGCTCTTTTTCACAAGCTAAACAAATCGTGCATGCCCACCGTCTCAATATTTTTACAAATTCAATAATTATTATACCACAACATAAAATATTATATTATACAATATCCATGGTTGTTTTTCTATTGTATATAAAAAAAAACAATTCTAAAACAGGCAATTTATTAATTTTATTTAAGGTTCAATGGTTCGTTCTTATTATGTGATATCGCCTTGATGTAGGTAATAAAGTACATTTTTTTTTGGATTTTATACTTTTATTTCAATTACTCAAATTACAATGGTTTTGATAAAATTAATAAATAAATGTCTAAAATCGGTGTATTTGTAAAAATATCTCAATATTGATTTATGATTTCAATGAAAAATGTTCCATAAGCTAAAAACCAAACCTTCAGAATATATACTTACTGCAGAATTATGCATTGTGTAAATAACTAAATATATAGAAATACTTTAATGTGGTTTTCACATATTAATTTTTAGAAAAAGAAATCGAGAGAAAAAATTCATTCATTTGAAACGCGCTATGTAAACGATTTTATCTCCATATATTATTAATGATTAAAAAAAGATCATTTCAGAATAAGTATTAACTTGCATATTTATGCATTTAATAATAATAAATCCAAATCATTTATATCTTTAACCCTTCATTTTATTATACTTAAATTAATATTCTTTCTTGAAGGTAGGTAGGTATATACCTAATATAAAAACAATTTTGTATGTTATATGTATAGGAGCTACCTACTATATTACGTATAGATAACAGTTTTTAGTCATATGTACCTACCTATTACCATTTGATTGGTCAACCATACTATAATCGAGCAATTAAATAGAATAATTGGGTTGTCAATTTAAATTCCCAATCTTTTCCAAACAAGGTATTATTACTCGATCCAAATCATTCGGTTCTTAAAAACTTTAAAACAGAACTTTTATTTTACGTCAAAAATAATTGGTGGAACGTGGAAGTTTTCATATTTGAGTGAAATAGAGAATTTAGTGCGAGTAGTGCGAGCCTTGATATGTGACTGAGCCCATGTATAGTAGTTCAAAATAACTACTAGACAATTTTTAACTACATTTTGGCCTAAAATTGTAAAAATATTATTGATTTCATTTCATGAATGTATTATATATTACTTATATCTATGGTATTGTATACATTTCATATTATTATTTTTTGCACCGTAAATGTATTTATTAGTATTTCGTATAGGAATTTGAGACCTAGACCTAGTCCATAGCCATTAGTCAAGCTTGGTATTTGTATAATACTTTCATTTTCAGAAAATCTGATTTAAGTGTTTGAAGTGTAAAAATGTTACCTATTTGATATGATACCTAGTGCCACCTAGTATAAAATAATATGCAATGTCATATTTTATTAAACCAATCGGTTAATGGTGTTTTGCATTTATCAAAGAAACTTATGAAGAGTGCGCGAAACTACAATAATATATGATTTGACAAATAGTATTAGTAAATAAATTACATATTACAGTTGTAGCTTTGTAGGTATGTACTTCTATGGCATATTAAATTAATAGTGCAGCATATGGATTGCACACTATAATAGTTTGCTCATTAAAAATTAGTTATTCAAAAATAGAATACTTTCGAGTTACAATAATAATCAGTCAAACAGACGACAGTCCCACACATAAAATTAAATATTAGTGATGAATTTTGATGCATTATTCCGTTTGATAATAAAAATGAAAGCTCCTGCAAAATTGTACTATAAATAATAATATAATGAAAATAAAAGACATATGCATTCAATAATTTCTAACGAGATATTTATATGAAATAGTTGGTAAATATCGTATGTGACTTAAAATCAAAAGAACGAATTATATTCGAATCAATAAATGTATGGCTTTTATTATAAACATAACAATTGCAAATGAACATAAAAATATGAATTACAAAATATAATGGTTAAAAATACAATTTTCAACATGCGTTTATTTATATTGAATGAAACATCATATATTATATTAAATTTAAAATATAGCCACGTATAAAATTGTATTGAATGATTTATTTATTTTACGTAGAAACAGTTTTAATTTATTCATTTTCTCTTTATAGTTTATTTTAGCATTTTTTCAAAAGTCTTTTACTGTCCCAAATAAATACTTATTTATAAGTTAAAAATAAAATATATAATTGCAAATTATGTACCTATACAGACATACAGTATCTAAATTAATTTTCATCAGGATTTCTAACGAAATCCGCAAAGAAAGTATTTTGAAATTAATTGAACGTTTTCATCAATAATACATTGACAGTTAACTGACTCAAATCTAGTTGCTTATGACAAGCCCATTTATATTATCGAATACGTTAATCAAATATAGTTGGTTGAAAATGTTTTAAGAATTCGTTCACTTGTAAAAATGGAAAACATCATAGTTTTTGACTGATTTACAATCATATATAATATATTAAAAATAGACTGGTAAATATAGATTTGACAAAGAATTTTGGATTCCCAGATTAAAAAAAAATTGTTTCCAAATATAACATGGTATATGTATTTGTATGTATTTTGAGATAAAAACAATGGATTACGTATTAAATTTTTTTTTTCTGTTGGTAATTCTTAAATAAAGCTTATTATTGTAATCGCAAGTTTATACTTTAAGTATTATAACATCATAGAAATAATGAAAGACTTAAGATTAAAATGTGTTATTATATTATCATTATATTATTAACACAGTTATCAATACATAGAGGAAATAAGGAAATATATTTTTAGTTAAAAGAATAATTGAAGTATGACTTTAGTACTTTGCACTGAACATTAAGCCAACTCTTAGGTTTCCTTAGAAAGCGCACAAGTCACTTGATAATTTAAAACAATGAACAAAATTCAAGTTAGATTCGATGGTTAATAGTTTTCTATCGATACATAGTAACTTAAAGAAGCAATTCTAGTAGATTATAGTAGGAGGATGGCAAGATGCATATAATAAATAGTAAAACAATAGAAACCAAAGTTTTGCTCTTTACATATTATTGAGAATGTCATAGGCAAGAATATGAATAAAACTCGAATAATTGAGAATTTATATATAATGTTCTTATGCTAAACATTAAATTATGTCATTTTTTAAATATATTTAATATGTTAGGTGATCATTGCAATCGATTTATTAGACTTTCCAGTAAAAATTGACAGAAATTAAACCATTTTTAAAATTATTATGCTTAGGTGCCATATTGTTTTATTTTTGAAAAAATGTATTATAATATAAAATTAATAGTGAAATAAATGTAGTTTTACAACTCAAAAGAGCAATGTAAATTGTAAGTATGATAAAATTTAAAAATTTACAGGTTCTCATGGATAATAATTGTATGCCTTTGGTTATAAACATTAAACTATTACTTTTATAACTATACATAAAATAACACTAACAATTCAAAAACTAATATTAAAAGGATTTTATTTTTCAATTTAGTAAATATAACAATCAGAATTATTTAATGCTGAGTTGTAAACAATCTTAAAACTTAAGATATTACATTTCTTATAAACCAAAAATAAAAATCAGTATATACGTATTGTTTTTTTTTTCATAAAGTAACCTAGCTATATGATGAATTTGTTGTTATAAATAACCATTGACCTGAAACAGCAAACCTTACAACTCATTTTTCTAGCTTTAATCACTAACTTCTTGTAGTTTTAACACGAATAATGTAAATAAGCAAATTCAATATTTAAAATGGAATCAGTAAGACGTCATATCAAAATATTTTCAAGTAGATCATTGTTTTTTTTTTTTACTTTACAACTGATAATGATATCTATATAATATTTATATAAAAGTATCAACATATGTAGTCGATTAATTGTATTATTATTATTTGTTATTTGAATACCTAGGCCGCATTGAAAATATTTAATACAAATCGATTTGAGGGGATTGGAAGCGGTGATTTTTTTGTCTTCGTCAAACACACGTGGAACATATGAATTTAGACGGTTGTTCATTCCAACGTACTGATTGATCTAGTGAAGGAATAAGAATTCTAAAAACAGATTTGAATTTTTTGTCATGTCTACTTAAGATCGACTATGCTACATTTTTGATTTTATCCCCATAAAATCTAAAAAATTGGTACTAAAAAGGGAAATGAAATATTTAAATTTTTGGAGAAAATGAAATCAAAAAATTAAAAATCTTGGAATCCAATCCCCTTACTTATAATTTATAATACAACTGTATTACAAAATCATATGGTTGGTATAATATACAACAAACTACTAACTTCAACCAACTAATAAGTAATAGTTACTAACCTCAACAACATAATGTGTAAGATCTTCCCATTTCACTAACAGCAAAAATGTCACAAACACAGCCGTAAAAACTTGAAAGTCTCTTGAAATTTAGAACATCATTAATCTACCCGTGGTCCTCAATTCCAAAAGGTCCAATTCATCAAAAAACCTTGGGATCATCTTAAGACCATACAGCGACTCTAAAAAAATAATTTACAACACAATGATACTAACGATATGTACACTGAACAATCTTTGTGTATTTATATAATGATTTTATAAAATCTCAAAGAAAAGACAGCAATTAAATGGATAGGTAGGTACCTAAAAAAAACACTTGGCCACTTCTATATTTTGTTTTTCACTATACACTTTATAACACTACAATGAACCATTCTTTCTTTTAATTATTATTTTAAGCTATACTTTAGATTTTATTAAATTTAAAATATTTTGTCATAGTAAAAATAAAATATAATTAAAAAGTTTTAATTACATACTAGAATTAATAAGGTAATAATACGTATGATATAAAATTGCTTTGGTGTAAAAATAAACATATAATATTAGGCAGATCTTGATTATGTACCTGATGAATTGACTTATTACCAGTTATTTGTGAGCTAACTTAGATTTATATAAATGTTACTACATAACATAAACTAAGAAATAATGTTTCCATTATCTGATATTATAGTAACAGTAAAATGCGTATTTCTACGGTAAACTTAGTCTATAACATATTTAAAAACGAAATGTATTTTTTATGTATTATTTTTCTAAACTGTTCAATGGTTAACCGTAGACCTATTTAAATAACAAAGTTAAAATGTAATGCAATTTATTAGGCATTGTACATTAAGGCGATTCGATACCGTGATTTTCTGTTTCCATCTAACACACGCGTGACATAGTATTTTAGACGTGTTTTTTGCCAAACATACCAATTGATCTAATGAAACGATAAGAATTCTGAAAACAGATTTGAATTTATCATCAAGTCTACTTGAAATCGACTTTCCCACATTTTTGATTTT
>NC_042495.1:96136770-96167251 GCF_005508785.2 Acyrthosiphon pisum
ATTCGATAAAAAAAAAAAAGCAGCAGTTGCACAATTGATGATTTGAACATATTATCGTTCATGAAATGGCCACTTTTTCCTTCAATTAATAAAATTGTAAAAAAAAAACAGTAAATTTCTCATTTGGGGTGTAACATATATATATATATATATATATTATATATATGTGCATAAAATATGTAATTAATTTAAACGTCGCATTAAAATAAAGAGAAAAAATATTGCCTATTTTGTTAAGCATCAACATTCTGCGTTCATTCAAGTTATATTGAAAACTTTTTACACCCCCTTCGACAATGTTAATTTGTTCCCTTACCCCAACCACATTCAAAAACAACTGACAGCAATGGAAAATAAATTAAAAATCCTGGCCCACGAATTACTATTATTTAAATTGCAACCGCGTAATATGTCATGTTGAAATTGTATCGCTTGTCCTGTACAATCAGTTGTAATTATTTAGTAAAATATATTATGAAGTAACTATACTTTTACCACACAGGTTTCAACGACTGCAGAGTGTCCGATATTTAGAGGGTTTCACTGTAAGTGTGTTTGAAATAAGCGCATGATAATCGGAAATCATAAATAGGTGCCTTACCTATAATGGTTTACGGAGCTCGCTATCCTTCGTTTTTATTAATCAGGCGCTAAATTCAAATTAATATCACATAATCTCATTGTTCACTCGGAATATAAAAAAAAATGATTTGAACTTTTTATACTACCTATTAAACAATACACTAATAATTAAAATAGTAATTTATGAGCAAATAGTGGCTACCTATATAGTTTTAGTTTTCAAAAACTTCCAGTAACTGTCAAAAATTAATTAAATTGTTGATTGGCAAAATAAACAATTACTTGTCATCACATCGCAAGATTTCTGTCAATTTCCTGAAGGTTTATACTTCGAGAGTAGTAATATTATACTTGTTTATTCATGATTTTGGTATTTTTTACAGAATTGCTTTTAATATTTATGTTGTATGGTAACTGGTAACAAATCATAAAAAATTATATGATTTTCCTAAAAAGGTAAAATTAAGCTGTTTTCAAAATCACATCATAGAACAATATGTTTTTGAATTTAGCTAAATGTATGGTCTTAGACGTTTTAGTTTTTATTTGTTGTTTTATAATACATGTATTTCCATTCTATAGTCAAATAATATAATTGGATTGCAATGTAGAGTACCTACCTTATTATTATGTATAGATATTAAACTATGTCGTTGGAACGTTTAGGACATAGACGTCTCTATATCATATAAGTTCTTTGTTTTTAAGGGTAGTTACTGTATTGAAACACGAATTAATATAGGTAACCGACAAAGTTATTATGTTTGTGGTAATGATTCTACTGTCAAATTAAAACGTTAAGGTTGATGCAATTTAAGGGTTGGTCGATAAATAATATAATGATTGTTGAATATCTTATTGAGACATGTACAGAAACGAATGAGTTCCAATATCTCAGAACTTTATTAGTGATACAAAACAAAATGTAAAAACATTTTTTTTTAAAAAACGTAATTAAAGATCCACTATATATTATTTAGAGATTCATATATTTGTTAAAATACATTTTGCGAGTATAAAGTTTTAAAATGTCAACTAAATGTTTAAAACATTTATTCTTTAAACTATAGGAAACAAATAAAAACTTATATACAAAACAGTGTTTATAACAACCCGGATATAATTACTCCAAATACAATTACTCCAGAGTTCGAATAACAAAACATCTCAAATGTACCTATTAAAGTTGCCATATTTTAATGACTGATAGTTTAAAGTATGAATAATGTAAAGCATACAGTAAAGGAACAAGGTTTAATTAAGCTTAACATCGATTTATATTTTATGTGATTCTAATATTTTTAACCAAACTTGATTTAGTATAAAACACAGTAGGATAGTAAAAAGCAAATACAATAATATTATTAAATCTACCTGCCTGTTTACCTAAATATATTTCAGCAACCAAAGTACCCACCAAATAAATAACCAATTAAAATTTTGATTTTTAAAAATCGACTTACCTCTACTGGATAATCTCTGATCAATTTTAATAAAATACTACTAAATATTAACCAATAGATACTCAGAAGTTAAGTAATGTTTTAAGTTTAGTTACATTTCTATTTCTTTGGTGCTTAAGTTTTGTATTCAAATAAAATATATGATAATATATTATGGCTATTTACATTTTACTAGCAAAGGGTTAAATACTAAATACCTTTTCTCTATATTTCATTTATAATTCATCTACAAATAAAGTTATAAAATAAGAAAAACTGAATATTTTTAGGAGTTCAAAATACTAAGATATTATTCTAGAAATTGTGTCAGTAAATTTAAATGAAATGTCAAAAATAAAAAATAATAATAATAAATATAATCCACGAAATTTTGCCCATAATACATAAAATAAATAATAATCTATACCAAACAAAATATATAGAAATTATTGTTATGAGGACGTGTTGAGTAAAATTGTGTATTCTTAATTTGGCTTTAAATTATCTAAGAATAGTTTTGGAAAAATATAAAAACATTTATAAACATTTTCATCAAAACTACCCAGTGCAAAAAGCAAAAATTTAAGTAATGACAAAGTCAAATTACGTTTTTAGTTTAAAAACTAATAATGATAATGCTCGTTATTACTAGTTATACATTTTTATACATTTATATGATCAACAACACTATTATTAAGTTTTACTATATTTCGCTTAATTTGAATTATAAGTTAACACTGAACACAATCCCTTTTTGTTAATCAGGATAGTTTTGGGTCATTTTCTCATATAGCTATTCTAACCTTTCGGTTGCCATAATGAAGTTAGGGATGTGATTATGTAAAGGATGATATAATCAAGTCTTTTCAGAAAATGCTAATGTTTTATTTATTTTTGCCACTTTATCTGAAAGGTAAATCAATAAAATAAATAAGATTTATCAATAAATTGTTTTATTATTAAAGATAATTAAATATATACATTTTAATTATAATTAATAATCTATATTTTTAGACTATAATAATATATAGGTACGTTTTTTTTTCAAAATTACATTTATGTATAACATATAATAACGAAAGCAAATATTAAATTATAATTTTTTTTATTTTTAGTCTTCGCTCGAAAAATTTACCGATATTCTGTCCTGTGTGTATTTTAAAACTTAAGTTCGTAAATTATACTAAAAGAATGTATAATGTGTATGTATATCCATATCCTATAATGCAGAATACTTAAGCTTACTATGGTGCAAAGTGTAAGTAAAAATAAATTCATAATTTTTTGTTAAAACCAAATTGTTAATTAATTCTAGTAAATTGAATTAAATTAGTGAAGAATTTTTAATTATTTGATGAAAATTATTTTCTATTTCAAAATGTAATGTATTTTTCTAAATATGATATAAAAAATGATAATTAATGAAGGTATTTTAATTTTACATTGTTACCTACTGCAAAAATATGTTTAGTATACCTATACGCCTTTAGTCGAAATATTTTATCATCGATTATATTATTTTATACTATTAGAATGTGCATATTATCATAACTATACTAAAACAAAATAAATTAATAACGGTCTATATTCATTATTAAAAATTTGTTAAATGTTGGTAGCTTAATAATAATAAAAATATACGAAAAAAATGTATATATTTGGTAAGTGGTATGAAAAGTAATTGTACATTCAAAAGTACAATTTTGTGAATTTGACGTGTTTTTAATAGTTTAGTTTTTTTAGTTTTTATTTTTTTTACTAAGAAAATAGTAAGGGGAATTTTCTACTTTTGGCCACACTAACTAGACCAGATTTTCTTTCGGTAACCATCCATGATTTTGAAGCCATTTTCCACGAACATTAAAGCGAATTATCTGCTAACGAAAAACGTGATAACAAACACAACAAATATATGTGAATTGTAAATTGAATTTCCAAATTGTTGATTGATTATTAAATATTGAAAATAAATCACCCCCCCCCCCCACCAATCACAAATTACGTATTTTATATGAGTAAACAGTTAAGACTTAAATAAACTTCTCTCTTTTTTGAACAAAATGAAATAAATTATGAACGCTAAATGTATGTAATTATGTAAATTTCCTAGAACAAATTAAAATCTAAAATTAGACATAAGAAAACAATCAAATAAGTACCTATTAAAAAATTATAATTTGTAATTTATTTAATTTCATAATATGTAAATAACGGAATGTCATAATCCTTAGTAAAATTGTCTAATATAACTTTTTAATAAGACATTATTTCTACAAAATGTGTTTTTAATTTAAATACTCACAATTCGGATTGTTTTAAATTTAAATTATAATTATGGTTTATACAGATGTAATATATTATAAAAATGTACATATAAATCGATTTTGTTAAACTTAAAGCCAAATAATTGAATTACGGTTTTTATAAAGGTTAAATATTCTTGAAATTAAAATTAAATCGTTACAATATTGGTACTTTTATAAAATTGATCTATAGGTACAATATTATACCAGATATTGAATGAAATTTCTTAATGACAAAGGGTTTTGTAAAATATCTTGATATGTTTGTATGAGTCATGTCTTCTATTAAATCAGCATACTGCCAAATATAATTAATGATCACATGTTTTGGCAATCTTATACAAAAAAAATACTGATCTAGAATAGTTACATTGTTTTTAAAATGCTTTATTGTATATTAATTGTATAATCATTAATTGTATGAATGGATACCATCTAATATTTGTAAAAACCTGATATTTATATGTAGGGTGGCCCAGAAAACTGGAAATGTCACCGGTTTTTGAGTGGGGTACCGGTAGGTATCCCGAAAATAATTTAATACAATTGAAAATTAGAAAAATTAGAAAAAATGTTGGAATAATAATTTTAATTGAGAGTCAAAAATATGTTATACTGGATAAAGTATTGATGCTAAATCTATAGGCTAATTATAAATTAATAATGTTGGGAAAATTCGAGGGGGAAAAACCGCGTGTGCACCGTGCACTGTTACTGCATGTTACAAGTTTACATGTTTTAATTTTATATTTTACTGATAGCCGACACAGGTGTTACAGACTAATGACTATTAGACTATAATTTATTATATCAGTAGTAACTTTTAGTCATTATGGCTCCTAAAAGAAAATACCATTTTCATTACGAGTTTTCTGAAACCGGATTTTATAATAAGAGTTAGAAATGAATTTGAAGCATAATATTTTTGATAATTAAAAAAAATATTAATTTTAAAATGTATGACTTATTAAACAATAAATACAATTTTCGAACAACGTTTTTATTATTTTTGCGTGGTAAAATGGTTACATAGAATAATATGTCGTTACTCGTTTTTTTTTTTAAAACGTTCATACCTAATATGATTCAATATTTTTGTTTTTGCTCTGTCCCAGATTTGCTTCATGAAATTATGGCAACCCTATTTATATTATATGGTATATAGTATATACTACATATTGTGATTAACATTATTATTTATTTCATTCCAACAAAATATAAATACAAGATATACTAATATATTATCATCGGATATCAATTCCAACTATTTAATTCGTACATTCTATCCTTATTCAGGTACCTACACAAAAAATATTTGAAGTGGATATTATTTTAAAATTGTCAATAAGTGTTTATGCTATATTGAAAAATATACTATAATATTGTACTTATAATAACATAAAAAATAAAATTTTATTAACAAACGTCATGTAACATAATAAAGGTATTACCGTCATTATTGAATCATGCAAGACTTTAAAGTTTAAACAGAATATCCAGGATAGATATGATTTTTTATGAGGCAAAAATTGATTGAAGTATATTAAATTGTAAAAAAATAAATATAATATCTATATCAAAAGTATTTAACAATATGGTTTTATCCAATTAGCGATGAGTATGACATATTTTATAAGATTAGTATGAACTATTTGAATTGATGCAATCAATTATATTACATAGATGTCCACGTACTGAAATAATTTCATCATGTTATATAATTTGTATTTATTTTTATCAAGCCGTTTCTATATTTCCATTAGATTATCTAAAACTGGAACGTGGCATTTGGCATGTCCCAAAAAACAAATAAATTCTTAAATAAAAATAATTGAACAAAAATCTACTTGTATAAATTAAATTAACGAAATTTGATGATGTCATTATTGCAGATACAAGACGTACATAAAATTACCTATCTCCATACTATCGTATATATATATACCTAGTATTGTCAACTTGCACGTGACGAAAATTTCGTTTGTCAGACTGTTGTGCGGCCTGCACTGATCTATTTGTCTGGTACATGAATAAGAACATACGTGATAGAAATATTAAGGTGAAGCAAAATAAATGATAACTATTTAATTTTTTTAGTGTTCAAATTAATTTGTCGTCGAACTTTTTACCTGTCCATTCTTATGATATAATAAATGTATAATGTACTCAAAGTTTAATAAGTGCCATAAAAGCTCCAAAAAAATGCTCTACAAATAATAGGTTTGAAAAAATGCAAAATCAAAGTTTCATTTTTGAGATCTTTGATGGATAAGACAAATTTTGTGATTGGTCACAAGTAGCAGTCGTACGGGTATTCAGATATATTTATTTGTAACGATAATCAATGTAAATGATATCATAATAATATAGTAGGTAGGTATGACGTATCCGGTTGTCTAATTAACTATTTGCGTACATCTAAATTATATCACAGTCAGTTAATTAGACACATTGTTTATTAAGTATAATTTAATTAAAATGTTATATTTATAGATATAAAAACAGCGTAATAACTTGGCTTGTATAGAAACAGTGGTAACATCGCATAATAAGGTCACATTTCTACAAAAATATTCTAATTTTAGATAAGTATAGATAGTTCATAATGTATTTGATTTAAATTTTAATGTAATTGAATTAAACATGCTGGATAGTAACTTTTTCCAAGTTAATCATATTCTACTTACTCAGAAGTTTTGCATAGTTTCCATCTGTGTACAATAAAGTTCATATATACATCGAGTATAATATGGTATACATGTATTTATTTGTTTTGACTTTTTGTTTTATTCATATTAACACTAAACTTTTGTACGAATAGAATAATACGGGTGATTGTACTTATGATACACATATGTTGTTATCTAAACATGTAAGATGTAAAAAAAAAAAAGGTACCGAAAGAATACAAAAGAATCCTAGAAGTTGGGAACTCAACTCGATTCACTATAGTGCGTTGGCATAATCCAGTGTTATATTACAATTTTAAATTTACAAAATCCAAATAGATGATAGTGTTTTCATTTTAATAAAAAAAAAAAAACAACTCGGAACTTATAATAGTATAATATAATAGATATATTTACATAATCTTTTAAAATTTAAAATTTCAGTGGTTAAAATAAAAATACAAACAAATATTTTCTACATTTATTGAAAATATTCCGAATATAATAATCAACCTTGCACTAAAATTTCAAGTCTTATAAGACTACAGAACTTGACTGAGATTACTGCAAATGTGGTTTAAGGATATATATAAAGAGCTTCTATATTTTAAAATGTATAGGTACATAACTGCATTACGTTTTGGAGAATTTTAACTTCTGAGAGCAGTGCCCTATTCAACAAAATAAAACCAAAAGGTAATCAAAAAGAAATTTATGTTTAAAAAATCAATAACACAATTTCTGCGTACTGATTCTTAACTTTTGTACGGTTTTCTAAATATTTATGAATATGCTATAAACGTACAGACATTTTTGTAGTTGCTCGCGAAGGTTAGGTATAGGGATGATTATTTATTATTATTATATTATTCATGATTATCATTTCATAACACTATATAAATTAAATAAAATCTATTTTCTCCTGAATGTATAATGACTTATAAATTAAAATCACAATACAACATTCAATATCCGATTTCAGTTTCAATTTTTCTTTATCTATTTATTATATTATATATTTTATTTATATATAATATTATAAAATTAAAAAAACTATTTTACGTACATTTATAATCCATAGCGTAGGCTATGAGCTGGATAATTTTACGTTAAACCGAATTGCTTGACTCTTAACGAATAACTAGTAATTATTATTATATATTATATACTATATGTTATAGTTATAATTCAGACTTACTACCTAGTTAAATAACGTAATACCAACAGTGGTAAAAGTTATATCTTCCCTCCAAATTATTATATTAAACCAACTAAAATATTAACTCCACTATACTTCAGTTGCTAGAGTACTGAGAATGAACCATTTATCAACAGTAAGTAATTGCCTTGGGCAATATTAATTTTAGATCTGAGTGAAACAAGGCGTGTATTGGTTGCAGTATAATGATTGGTTTTTGTGGTCATGTTTTTAGATAAATATCAATTATAGTTGATAACATTCCTGTAAAGTATTCAAGTAAAAGTATTTGAGTAAAAGTATTCAAATACTTTTTTTTGTATTAAATACTTTTTGGTATTGAATACTTTGGTTTTTTATTTCGAATATTTTATTTTTATTCGAAATAATTGGCTGGAAAAATATTATTGTCAACTATATACAATAATATAATAATAGTTGTATTTAGTATTCTGTATTTCTGTGTTAGCTGAAGCCCGGAGGTTTGTGAAAACCAGATTCCTAAAAATAGTTGAATAACTATAATTGAATAACAATATTCCCTTTAAACTATTAGCTAACTATTAGACAACCTACTACCTATGTGTTTATATTAAGATAGTTAGAAACCCACTTTAAAAACCAAAAGTATTTGAAAAGTATTCCAAATACTTTTTCTAAGTATTTGAGTAGTATTTGAAATACTATATAATTAAAGTATTTGAGTAGTATCTTAAATACTTAAAAAAATGCATTTGAGTATTTACTCAAGTACTTTTTAAAAGTATTCTTTACAGGACTGGTTGATAACTACCAAAACTTTATTTTCTGAAGAAATAAATGCAAGCCGGTAAATGCGAAGTTATATTTTTATAATAATTATGATTTTAATGATAACTAAACATTTTATATCGTATTGTAAATACTAAAGGTTTACAAATACGATGATTAATCATTGCATACAATTTCATGTAAATTGACTATTAATATTGGATATAGGTATTACAGTTACATAGATTACAGATTTGAGTTCCCGACAAGACTCTAATAGAATTTTTCATATTGAGCTTTTTACTAGTTTATTTACAAGTGTAAAATAGTTTGCAATGTGAATAATATAATATGTAATAACTTATAATAATATACTACCGGTGGAGCACCGATAATAAGCCGAATTATGTGAAAAGCTTTAAGGGTCGGAAAACAACCTATACAACGTATATACTATATAATATTATAATATATTATGTACCTATAATACCCCAAAAATGCATTTTAAAAAAACTCATCAGTTTAAGCACGGGTTCACTTATTTTCATCATAATATTATATTTTACTTAAATATATTTTAACGTTTTTATACTACCGGAAAGACGAATTGTAGCTGCCTTACAATTAAGCTAAAAGTATTTAAAAATATTTTTAAAAAAATGTAAGTAAAAACTATTCAAGGCAATTGTAAACATGGAGTAAGTGCACTCCAGTTTATCAAATATAAAAGTTTTACAAACAAAGTTATGATATTATAAAATTCATTAATTTATTAAATAATAATTGAAAAGCTGCTTTATTTACTATTATTTACATTTATTTTTAATATGCAAACCTAAATTCATTCCATTTATTTATTATTTGTATTGTAATATATAAGTATATAACTAATAACCATATCAAACTTTATAAAGTTACGTATTTTTATTTACAATTCATTCTTTTATTATAATTTTTCATTCACATGACGTACAATATTCTAAGAATATAAATAATATTTAATTAAAATAATATAGGTACTTGTATGGAACACTAATGGCCAAGTCGTAGAAGTAAGTGAAAGTATAAAACAAAATAATATTTGTTTCAGAAAACACTTATTGGGCTAACAAAAGTTGTACAAAAGTTTTACCGAAGTTAAATTATTGATTGAACAAATTTAATTAGATAATACTTTGAAATTAATGGAACTGTAAAATCTCTCGATTATTTTTTGAATAAAACTAAAAAATATATCCTATGAATTCTTTATGTAATGGTTAATATTTCATGTCTTTAAACTCTGTTAGTGGTTAAAAACTATGGCAATACACCAAGAATAATTTCACGTACCATATAATCCAAATGAAATATGTGTTTGATAATATTTTATAAAATTATAATACAAATTCTATTATTTTTAAAAAGAGACCACAAAAAATTCTCAAATACAACTTCGATAGAAGTGTTTTTAAGTATAATAATAATTACTTTCATATCTTGTAGGTTAACCCTATAAATATAGGTACTAATGTATAAAGTTATTTGAATGCTGTTTGGCTGGATTTAATTTAAAAACTAGTAGACTATACATTTGGAAATTGCCTAAGGAAGACATGACTATAAAAATTTAATAAAGTCGAGTATACGTATTTCTCGAATTAGGTTTGATGAAACAGATATTGTAAGGGAGAACGATTAAAATAAAATACCAGTGATTTCAGGCAATGTTATCAGTGGTACGTCTAAAGGTACGCGTGCCGATATTACGAAATTGAGTATGATAAAATCATAAGTTTGGAAGCATGTCAAAAGCCTTCAACTGACTATTAATATGCGAGTTCATAGACCAGAATATAGAAGAATTAATACTCTGCTTAAAATTGGTGACGGATGTATATTCCAGGTGCTAAAATACTGTGTCCCTTGAAAATCAAAGTGTGTCCCCCGAATAACAAATGCGTGTCAAATAAACAGATAAGTGGTATAAAAAAAGGGGAGAAATTTGGGTGTACAGTCCCACAGGTTTTTTTTTTGCTTTAGAAATCTGTCAAAGCCCAAAGGTAACAGTTAACTTAATAAATGTGTCCCCTGAAATCAGATGTATTTTAGGCCCTGGACTATATTCTACTTCTGAAAATGGCTATTTTAATTTTACCAACAGCTTGGGAACTTGCGTCTGTTCCGTCGATCAGCTTATTAACAACCAAGCTATCGTGTACAAATTTAGCTAATAGTAGGTACCTATTTCATTTAAATATAAATATATATCAAATATTGTATCTTGAAGAATGAATAGATACGTTGTTCGATTAGAATGTAAAACTATCTTCAAAATATTATTTAATTAATTTTTATTTAATTATTTTAAACATTGATTGCCCCAAGATTACACTACATAAATCTTAAATTATAATACGCACACAAACTGCAATGTTTAATCATTAAAATTATTTATCAGACGTATCGTTTAACCCTCTGGGTAGATTAGTTAACTAAGATCATAATGTTTACGAATAATTATTATGTTAATGAGTATGTCATTACTAGGTGGGTGAATCAAAATAGGTAGATTAAACATTAAGGTTTCCAGGTAACAATATCTTAAAACCGAGTTGTATCACAGTTTTTATTTTTATTTTTTTAATCTATTTCAACCCAAAATGTTGATCTCTAGAGTAAAAAATTAATGCGTTCATGATGAAAGGTTTGGATCTCGAGATTAAAGACAGCGTCTGTGGGGACTCCAAGACGAACGATTCAAGATATTCGGACAACTTCTCAAAAATTGTTTCACATTTAATCGAGGGAATTTAAGCCCCCGAATGCCATTTGATTTATTGATTAGAATATATTTACTCAACATGCAATGTAAATTATAAATATACCTATAATTAGATACCTACAATTAATGAAAACTTAACTTTTACTTAACATATTTTTAAATTTTCATAAATTTTCCTGATATATTATATACCTAGTAACTATAGATTTTTTAAAAAGTTTTGTATTTTTTTACTGGGAACAAGGTAATACTATCTAGAAATAAAATGTTATTATTTTAAATTAACTATTTTATTAAAAAATACATTTTATTCTTTTGTTATTAGATTTTTACTTAACATTAATAAATAAAAAAATATAATAATAAATGAACTATTATTATAATATAATCTTATAATTAAATCATAATTACAACTTATCATTGATTAAAAAAGGAACTTTATAGTTTATATGCATCAATATAATTAATGATTACGGATGAATACATAATTATCATATGTTTATAATAATAATAGTAATTAAATCCTTTACTTACTCCATACACTACCAAATTTATTATATTTATCAAGCGTATTAATTATATATTTCTATGTAAATAATATGGTTGGCATTACCAGGGTTATATCTACAAATCAACTACCAAAATAATATAATAAAATAACCTTTTTAACATTATCCCAAATTTGCATTTTTAAAGAAAAAAAATCTTCCCAAATATTACTTATATAATTATAATTTAATTATTTATATTTTTAAATTTTCTGGAAATATGTTTATTAAATTAACTCAAGTAATTAATAATAAGCAATAAGATACATAGGTATATTGAACAGTATTTTAATACACAATAAACTAGGACTGGCGGTATTTCAGTATATCAGTATATATATATGGTGTATCAGTAATACACTATATATATATATATATATAGTTATTTTACTTATTTTTTCTTTTTTTTTTTGAAACTTATGTTTATACGTCACCCTCCCACTCACCCCCCCCCCCCGGTTTGCTATATCAGCCCCAGGGGGTTTGGGGGCTGAGCCCCTATATAACGAGAGTTCCACAGGACCTCGAGTCTGGCGACCGGAGCCGGCAGGCGGAGGGAGGTCCCTTAAGTTTGGCACCCGGAGTCATTATACTTGTGTTACTTTTACTAACAAGGTTAAGTTTATTTATCAGGTCGTCCGTCTGCCCGCGAGGCAGGTATTCTCTCACTCCCCCCCCCCCAGCCCTTCCCCACTAGTTTGCTATTTCAGCCCTGGGAGGTTTGGGAGCCGAGCCTCCATTCAACGAGAGGTCCGCAGGACCTCGAGTCTGGTGACCGGAGCCGATAGGTGACGGGAGCCATTTGTCTTGTGTTACTTTTACTGACAAGGTTAAGCTTATTTGTTAGGCCATCCGTCTGCCCACAATTTTAGCCCCAGAGGTTTATATTTGGGTTATAGATTAGTATAGCATAAAGACAATTAAGCTTGTTGTGCGAATGCATAAAAACCCAGAATTCGAAAACTTCCTTTGTATATAACTTCAAAATGAAGTCCGGGTATCAAATATTGAATGCACAATCGTTCTTCACTCGTTTTAGTACATTAGTTTAAAAAAAAAAATATCAATATTCTTAAAAGGCGCAGTAAACTAGAGTGATGCGTGAATGCGTAAAAATCGCGAAATAGTGAACTTCATTAGGCCATAACTAAGTCCGACCGATTAATTCTAATTGCACCATTGTTCTTAGATAGTTAAAATGAGTAAGTTCCAAGAAAAAAATGTAGTTTTTGAAGTTTTTCATCAATAACTTCAAAATGAAATTTGTCCGGGCTTTTTTTTATATTCTTACAAAGCACTCTAAACACACATTATTAAAAAAAAATTTTTAAAAATCGAAAGTTGCTAGAACAGAATCGTTCCAAAAATACATAGGTACAAAATTACAATTAAACACATAGTGGAAAAAGTCTTTAAAAAAGAAACAAACATTTTTTATATTTTGTTATTTTGAAAATTAGGTGTTTAGATAAATATCCTTATAATTTTTTAAGTTTTATACTTTTTTGAATGATAACATAGATACTTACAGTATGTTTTAATTTCATCTTCCAAAACAGAATATTTTTATATAGGCTCTCTAGTATGCAGTATGTACGCTATAAATGTACATAGAATATAAGTCTTTAGGATATTATTAGATATTAGATACCTATAAATTAACACTATGAATGTAAAATATATTTTATACAACGTAAACAACTTTTTATTTACAATATTGTTACTGTAAATAATTTATACAGCATTAAAGTTTAAAAATGAAATGTTTTTTTATTAGTCATATTATTAATGAACGCATCACTAACATAACGTTAAAAATTCTGGACGTAAATAACTAATAAGAATATCAAAATCTTTCCAGATTAAATTTTGTACTAATCTATCGTAAACAGAATTTATAATTATTATTTAAATACGCAAGAAACATATTATTCCAAACTGTAGCAGAGGTCATCATTGAGTTCGATACAACTAGTACCTAAGTCAAGATCTAGTAAGTCACCAGTTGATGATTACCAAACATGTATTGTATAATTTTATATTGTTGTTTATTTCTTTGGAAATATAACGGGCCCCACTTAACAGGTTTGTATACCTATCCATTACTTACTGTTATATTGGTGAAGATGAAACTTCGACAACCAAGGTATAATGCTATAATGCCCATACATAATATTATTATGTACTTAAATCAAACTTGGTTGCACTGCTATTAAGCGCAATGCATATTTTAGCAAGTTTACGACTTTAATAATCGGTAAACAATTAATTGATTACAGACATTCGCAGTTTAATTTTTTTCTCATTAAAATAATTAATTCACGAATGCAAATATATGTAATCATTGATTATAATATAGAACAACATATTATTATTATATTACAATCAACCATAAATTATGTAATGTCTAAAATAATTCATAAAATAACAAATAATAGTCAATCCATTGGACATAACTCAATAATGTTATTCATCTGTGTGAATAAGTATTTAAATATGTAGGTATAGTAAAAATAGTTGTGATTGGGAAGGCTGATTTAGTTTTCTGTAAATATGATGGGCAATATAGGTATACACTTAATAATGAACGTCATATATTAATTGTGAATTGTATTATAATTTTAATATAGTAAATCCTAAATTACTAATATTTATGTAGAAAAATATACATCAATGGACAGTAATAAAATAATTATGACCCTAAATAAGCTACTAATTATAGGTATATTAAATCTCAAACAGAATTTACGTAATCATTCTCAAAAAATATCAAATTTGAACATATAATTTAAAAAAAAAAACCCTTAAAATGCCAAAAAATAAAACATAATCTATATCTAATTTTTGCAGAACTCAAATAAAATAATATTATTATAGAAGTTTTAGAAATTTAGAAATCTAGAAAATTAAAGTCAACCTACCATTGTATGGCTTCTGTGAGACTTATATAATTAAATAATTTTATATCGACATCAAAGCTTAGTGTCAACGCTTTGGTGGTCTATGGACAATTTTTAAGTTGAAACAAAATATTTCAAATAAAAATTCAATTATTTCTAAGATACAAAAATTATCTTTTTGTTATATTTAATATAATTACCTATCTAATATCGGTGGCCCACATCAACGCAACGTTTTACTATTGTGGCCTACCAAAGAAAAAAAGTTGGGTATCTGTGTCTTGAAAAGATTAAGAGTGTCGTAATTTTGAAGAAGGTTGAAATCAATTCACTGATAATATTCCACACATTTTGTTAATTTTTTTAAAAATATTAATTATATTTTAACAACTGCAAGCTATTTAAGACCTATTGGCTATTGGACGTATAATGCTCTGTAGATACTAATCCTTAGTTTATGACATTCTGTTATTAATAATTTATGAAGAAAGTTATCTGACAACAAGAATATCGACACCAAATTTGAGGACAATAAATTTTAAACAAAAATGATCATATAAATATTATTATACCTACGGGCTACTATAATTAACAGCATGAAAACATTAGATAATATTAATTTCAGTGTATAATATACTAGGTATTATTTATGTACCTATAATGAAAATAAAAAAGTTTATAAGCAACTAAGGGCACAAAACACCAAAAACGTAAAAAAAATATGTTGATATTGAATAGTATGAGAAATGTTCCAGAAAAATGATGAAGTTTTGTGTTAAAAATGAATAACTTATGTTTTCATGAAACAAGGGATATACCAACATTTGTAAATATATCACATGATATAATACTGTCATAAATTATAATAAATTATCTGTCAGCAACAAATTTTGGGATACAAAATGAATATTTAAAAGCATACCCAACACTAAAATTTACAATTATTCAAAAATTCAATTCCAGCAAACACTATAACCATCCACATATGTCATTTTAACTAATCTAATTTAAACTCGTGTTTAATTATCTCCACTCTAATCTAAGTATAAAATATTTAATAATCTAATGTAAAGTTGAAAAAATATATAATATTTAATAATTAATAATAACTCAGCTACACGAGAATATGTTTAACGTAGGTATATGTACTAAGTGTAACATTATTTTTCTATACGTCGTTACACGGATAGGTTATGATCCATACCCATGGTTTTAAAAAACAATTTGATTATTTTATGTAGCAATGGTCTCACTATAAGTAATACCTATATGTAATACGATTTCCGAATTCAACCAAAAGTCACGGGGACACACGGAGATCTAAATAAAACAATTATTGTTTGTAAACGAATACATTTTTTTTTTCGCTCGGAATGTAAAATTTTTTTCAAAGATATTAATTACCTAATAAAAAAAAAATCTAATGATTTTTATTATGAAATATGTATTCAGTGTTCTACCGATCATTTCGTATACCTCCCCTGAAACTGTTTTGTATTGTGTTGTACGCGTAATATCGTTTACTAATTCACCCTAATATTTTTTAAATAATTGAAATGCTTTGTGTATAATTTAATAAAAAAACACCGTTTTCTAGTTTATTTATAGAACCGTAATACCTGCAGTGACGCACTGGACTGGTTAATAGGGTTCGGTTTTGCAATATAGTACTAAATTCCGGTCGGTAGACCGTGGTACTATTATAGACTATAGTAATATCATATATAGTACCTATACTATATCCTTTTAACCACCTAGAATAGGTTGAGTGATGTGCTAAAAATCCATTGTAATAAAATTACATTTGAGCGTCTACTCTCGGAGTATTTACATACTATACTTGCTGAAATATAGTTAAATATTTTACAATCAAAAAAGTGTAAAAAGTCTTGAGAAGAAAGTTTTATATTAAATTAATTAATTACGTCTCAAATTTCACTTATTTTAGACTCTGGGTGGCATAAGTCGTACGGTGATGTATTTTTTTTCTGTTAACACTTTCTCGAGTAAACTAAAACCTAAACAATTTTATGACAGCGCCTCAACTATTACATTGGACATTTAATCCAACGGTTGTAAGATTTTTTTTTTAATTTTCAACAAATGTTTGTTAAAATTATGAATTACCACGAATAAATAACAAAACATAATAAAACAGTGTTTTTTTAAATCTATATAAATGTTGATTAAGTCGAGCTTTATTGCTTTTTTCATTCAATAATAACTGTTGTGTTCAAATAATAAAACAAGGCATTATAGAGAATATAATATATATATATAAATAAAAGAACCATTCAAACCAATATATCACAAGGTTTCATTATAAATCTAAAATTTCCACGAATAGCAACATTTATTTATTTCTAAGTAAAAGTAGCTTAATTAATAAGTGTTTTTAATTATTAGACATACAAAATCCATTTACCACATGTCCAATATTTCTTTTTCAACGGACATAACAACCAAATGGTGTTTGTTTAATGACCCAAATACGGTCAGAAAACTTCGGTTAAGAGTAATTTTGCTACGAACAAAGTACAAGAGTTTCCAAGTGTTGTAATTAATTTGAAGCTGATTAAACTTTTAGGTTTCTCCATCATTTTAATTTTGGAACTATTATCTGTATTTATCATTACATGCATTTTAATGATATCTATAAATTAATAATATTTTTAATAGCATAATAATTGTATACATTAGATTCAGAGGAGAGCAAATGTTGGAGGGCAATTGTTATTTATGTATTAATTGTATTTTATTTAAAATAAATTGCAGGAACTATAGAACCTGAATGATTTTACAGATTTCGTTTGAAAATAAAAAGTTGTTTTAATATTATGGGTACTCATTGACATAGGCGCAATTTCAATAAAAAAAACTGAGGGTGTCTGCATTTTCTGGGCATTTAAATCAAATTATAACTATGAGGCATTTATGACTTTTTTGAGCAAAAATGTTTTATGACAACTTAACATTGAATACTTATAGTGTATTAGGTACATTTTATAAAAATTAATACAAGTCAATTTTAATTTATTAAAAATTTAAAACAACTTTTTTATATTTTATTCAAAACATATGACAAATAAATATTAGTATACAAGGTGTAACAGAAATACTTGACGAAAAAAAAATGACGCTACTTAAACGTATGACAAAAATTATTAAAATTATATGATTAGTAAATAATTTAAGAATTAATATAATCATGTCAGCAAATTCCCCAAAAAAAATATTTAAAAAAAAGTTATTATAATAAATAATAACTAAAAAAATATTGATATTTCAAAAATTCTAAAAAATTAACTTTTGACTTCGATAAATGTTTTTACTTTTTGCTATCAAAATGGTTCTTATAATCATATTCACAAATTGGCTATTTTGAATATATCCAAACAAATTTAAATCAAATTTAAAATTTTTTATTTTCATTGTTAAAAAATTTTTTTTTTTTTATTTTGAATTAAGAACATTTAACAATCTGTACTCGTGGTACAATAAGCTTAATAGATATTTGAATTACAATAGTAATAACAATAGTTGTTAAAAAATAAAAATATTTTTTTGCATAATATATGTGTATTGCAAGTGACTATAAAATGTATATGAAAAAGCATTTTAAATATTGATTAGAACAAAAGTTATTCAAAAAGTCAGTTGTATCTGTTACATCCTGTATATAGGATATTATACGATCACACAGATTGTCGGAAACTTAAAACTCATAAGTGAACACCAACTGACAAGTGATTCATACATCATAATAATTAGGTTTTTTTCCGAATTAGATGTGAGCACGGGAATGTTTAGATTAGTAGATACTCGCGATACTATTGTCGTAGCGCTGAGTCGCTGCTGAACGTGATAACTGATAATAATATAACCGACCACAATGACCGGGTTTAGTAGAGACATTGGAAATTATTAAATAATGATTAATATCCTAAATAGATTTGAATTCAATAAAATGACAATTGTCGAGTTCATTGTTTCATTCATTATACTCTGATACAGTGATAGCCTCATGTCTGGTGATAAACTGTTTTTGATTTTTTTTTTTTGTTGTTGTTAGGAGACGGTTAAATGCATAAACACATAAATTATTAGAGTGTGCTAAATCAGGGGTGCTAATACCCCCTAAGCCCCCCCCCTATTTGCGCCTATGCTCATTGCTATATAGTTATATAGTTATTGTATTACGTTCATGCAATAGATAATTTAATCTTAGCTTTTTTTTAACTTTAAATAAACAATAAATGGTATACATTTCATGGGCTATTATAGTGATTTCATAAAAGTATTTACAAAATATCAAATAGCTACATTTAAAAAAAATCACTGTTTTAGTTTTATAGTTTTATACTTTATTATATTTATTACAAGTTATTTATTTAAGTAAATCAACGATGATAAAATATTTAGATTTCCTATAAAAATAAATACATTATTCAGTATAATAGGTACTGCAATTACATAATACAGTGAAACGTCCATATAACGAAATTTTTCTATTTTAACGAAGTATTTTTGAGAACCAAACTAAATTAAAACCAAATTTATTCAATTCTATTTAACGAAATACTCTTTGATAAGAATTTTTTATTCCCCGTGAGACTTTGTAATATGGAAGTTTCACTGCATTAAATATAATTCAAACAAAATATTTCCAAGTATATTTAATTTTATTCTCAAACTAGTGTATCTGAACTAAAATAATTGTGTAATTCTGACGATTTTGATTCGTCTGCATATCATATAGTTGGTCTGATGATTCCTTTACAAGCTAAAACACTAATAACACTAATCCTAAGAAGTTTGATGCAGTTACTCTATACTCGAAGTATATAATATTCCAAACAAGCACGAATGATGAAATTTAAATTCAAAACAGCACTCTACCATGATATATGTCATATTCCAATGGAAGGTAGTTTTTTTCATAAATTTTCTCGGTTCTCGATCAAAATGCTTTCAAACAATAAAGCAAAATGCAAAATGGATATTATGTAGGACAACTCAAGACAATTCGTAAACTTTTGTTTACATAGAACAACATTTTTGAACAAACTTCTACAATTATATATAACTTACTTATAATGTAAAAAAAAATAATTCTTAATTTCACATCAAATTCGTAAATAATTTTTACACGTTGATTAAATATAATAATATGTGCATTGCAATAATTTACTTAAACTATTTAAAACGATCCGCCAAATGAAATGTTTATTTTATTTGAATCTATTAGTGTTTTTACCATATCCATGTGTATCTAACCATTTATCATTAATTATTAATGTGGAACCAACGACGGTAATTAATTAAATACGTATTAAAAATAAATATATTCAATGGGGATGAAATAAACTTTAATTTAAAAGGTCCAACCTATAAATTATTTATGAAAAAAAATGTTCTTATGTAAACATTTTTTTTTTCAGACTTATTGGTACATTTTATACAAGTGAATCAATCAATTAATTTAAATTATTACTCGTATGTACCATAATTTTTTTGAACAATAAATAAATATTTATGGTAGAAAAAAATCAGTTAGATACACGTCTATTATACCTAATTTAAGTCTATTATATATTATATTGTAATTAAACGTAGCCACGTAGGTACAGAGTTATACAATTTCAGCGTTAAAAATATCGTCTACGAGCACGTGTTTAAAATTTCGTAGTAATCTATTATCGTTAAAAAATTATAGTGACGATCAAACAGCTTAACGGTGATAATCATATACCATATATGAATTAAAAAATGTGAAAAAAAATGTTATGTGGAAAAAAATACGTACTTGATGGTGACACCCAGCTATGCGTAGACGAAAAACAACTCGCATCCAAGGGGAGACGATCGTGACCGGTCCGGCGGCGGCGGATGAACACGCGGCCAGATCACACGGTAGCCAGGCGGCACATGAATCGGCCGAAAAAGCAGGAGACGGCGGTGACGTATGAACGCGTCCCCCGGTGGCGGCGGCGACGGTTACTTTGGGTCATGACGACCAGAGGGCGTCCAAGGTGGGGAGGAGGATCGATCCTGAATCTGACAAGAGGTTTTGCCAGGAGTAAAACCGTTTGCCGCCCTGTCGTCGCCGCCAGCAGCTCTGCCCCTCTGCACCGGAGCCACTACTACTACTACACCGGTGCATCTCGTGTAATTGTGTATCGGACTCCAGTCGGTGTGTGTTCGTGTGTGTATATGTGTGTGTGTGTGTGTGTGTGAGTGCGTTATTATAGGTGTGCGAATGTGTGCGGTGCGTAAGACTATGGTGGTGCATTATTCGCTGAGACAATATGGTGTATCTGTGACGTCAAAATCTAACCCCGGGGAAAAAAATAATAAAAATGTTTCGAATAAATTCCGTTGTTGTGCGCGCAAAGGCCGAGGGAAAACGATACTATAGTAATGGATAGCTGTAGACGGACGCGTAAGTGTGTGAGCTTCTATATATATAGAACGAAACGCATAACAATATATGTATATAGGTACCTAAATAGCCGACTGGCTGACTCTCCCGGGAAGTCGTAGGGAAAGTGCAAGAGTGAAGGCGCCACCGACGAGTGTTTTTCTTCTGTACGATAAATATATATAGGTATTATACGTATACGGTTTCAAGTATGATCCTCCTGGACAGGAATCCGTCCGATATCATATACGGTTTTAACTCTAAAAGTATATTATTTATAATAATTGAAAGTCTTTGCAACGACATATATTAAGCCGCGGATGACGTGAGTTGCACTTGACGGCAAAGACATGAATAGTGGTACTGTGGTACTTGTTCGGTTAATTCAAATCTGCAGTGTATACCTATACCCGCGGCTGGCAATAGAAAATTATAAACGTTAAAGCCGAGAAAACAATACTGTTTGTTTGAATACTTCAAACTTTTTGTTCACTACCTACATAAAACAAAAAACAATTAATACAAAGTCAAAAACTCAATCGCTCAAAAAATCAAAACATATACCCACCTAATATATTTTGTTGAGCTTTAATTAAAATTAATACAGTATTACATGTGATTCGTTTCAAAAGACGACTTTTAGTTTAAAAAAATTCTCAAGAAAGCGATAAGACAAGACGCACGTAGGTCCTACACCCAACAGAAAATATTTCAATTATTTTATTATTAATATTAAATTATTATATTTGATATTCAAGTATAAAATGTTAAATACGGTAGGTATTCAGCGCAAACATAATTTATGGAATAGCCAAAGTGAGCTTTACTCGTCATTATATGGTCTTAACGGCCAAACACAATATATAAGTCGTTCTTATTTGACACATGCTACAACACTTCAAAATGCTTCTATTTTTTTTTTATAAACTAAGTAAATTAAAATAATTTGATCATCAAATCTCTTATTTTTTTGTTCAGCATACCTATACCTACCATTTTATCATTCATCAGGTTATTGATCAGGCAATTTTAATTATTCGTTTCAAAATAATTATAAAGTTTAAGTTACAATAAATCAAATGTATGATTCAATATTTTAATAATATAACGTACTTACTTACATTTTACAGTGTGGCTATCCTATTTGATAGTTACAGGAAATGAGTAATTTCATATAATATATATATTCGTCGCATATTATATGCAATAGAAACAAATCATTGTAAATACAAATCTTAAATGATCATAAGAAATATACCATTAAAAAAACAATGTTTAAGTCTTTTCACTTTATTCAAAATTAAAATAATTGTAGAAAAAGTACCTACATAAATATAAATACATTGTATTATTCGAGTGAAAAACTCGTGTTTTTTTAAAAACTCTTGAAAAATAAAATGTGACAAAAAAGACTGTGTTTACAGAACAATAAAAAAAACTATACAATATTTTAAACCCTATGCATATATTATAAATGTGTTACTTTAAGTATATCTACGATCTACGCGAGAAAATTTTTTTACGTATCCAGTTATATTAATAAATAGTTTAATAATTTATTACGTATAGGCTATAATATGTGTAATGTGTTACTTAATACTGCGTATTATTTATAAAGTTCTTAAGCTTGGAAATAGTTACCTAATTGTATTACATCTGACAATCATTAATTATTTGAAATATCTATTTATATTTTTTTAATTTAATTATATGCCTAAGTCAATATGAATAAATTATGAGCTAACTAAAGTCAGACAAATTGTTATTAATGATATTATATAAATTCAACGAAAATTAAAGAAATTCGGTAAAAAAATGTTTTAATCAAAGAATATCACGAAGGTGTAAGTTAAACAGCGTCAAGAGGACAGAGGTACTATAGAGCCTTAGGCTCGTGTCGCTTGTGATTATTCTTGTGTCAACGTAATTTTAAAATATTTATGAAGGGGAATTTGGCTCATAACACGTGCACAAAGTATATAGTAAACAATTTAAAATTCTATGTGAAATGAGAATATAAAATTATACAATATTAAAACACGAGTACACAACGTGCTTTTAAATATTTTAATGTTTGACTGACATTACCCTGTGATGCCTCAAGTTAGGTAGGTTAGCCTTACTTTACCTTTACTTGTAGTTAACCTACAATTAATATTTACATTTAGTATAGATGTAGTAGATGTAACAATAGTGCGCATCTATATTATTATGATTATCGTTAGTAAATTTTATAAATTCTGAATAGACTGTAATAATCTATTAAATTATTTTATACATCCACGTTTAATTTGAACCATTTTTTTTAATTAACACGCTCGTAAAAGTCTAATATAACCTATAGCTACACATTTCTCCATGTAAACCCCCCCCCTCCCCACCTAAAAAAGTTATTAATTTAAATTAAAAAGCACTACTTACATGTTGAATGTAATAATAATCATAAATATCTAAACTTCATAAAGAAAAGAGTAATCTCAAAATAAAATAAAACAAAGAATTTAAATATTTGAAACTGTTACATTAAAAACTATAAATATTAAACGGGTTAATACAATATTACAATATGTGTAACGTTAAAAATAAATAATAAACTCAGCTGTGATACATATTTCTAGAAATTGTATGCAAAAATGATTTAACCTTGAATTAGACTAATTGATCGAGCTAAAGCTGAAATTAAATTAAATTAGTAGATTATTTGTAAATAATAAAGCTTAATTGTTTATACGTACTTAATCTAATTCTAATAGTCAAATGTGAATTTTCAAATGCATATACAATTTGTTTAACAAAATTATTAATACTCAGTTGAAGAATTATTTAAATATTTTGGCATAAGTATTATATTTTTTAGTTAGCAAGTTATAACTATATAATAACCTATACAATTTTTGTCTACAAATCCCTGTTACCGATTTAATAACTACAGTTTCTCACAAATAAAATGTATTTCATTGAGAACGTGTTAAGAATAGTTTGTGCCTAGTTATCAGTATACAATTATTACTTTACACTATATTGGGTATTGACTATACCTAGTACCTACATAATATGTATGGTAATACAGTGAAACTTCCATATATTACTCATGAGAAACAAAAAAAAAAATTCGTATTGTAGAAAAATTCGTTAAATAAAATTAAATAAATTTGGTTATAATTTGGTATGATTCTCAAAAAAATTTCGTTAGACCTAAAAATGTTGTTAAATGGAAGGTCATTGTATGAAAGTTTCACTGTGTAGTAAAAATAGCAATTTGCTAATACATGTTTCAAACTCAATCGTGATCGGTGATATTATATTACATCTATATTACCTATATCTGTTTAGTATTCTTCAACTTGATATTTGTTTCATAATCAGATATTCTACCAAAAAACTACATACACGAGTACACGATTTCGTTTTGATAAAACAAACTTTAACATTATTTTGTGCATTTCGATTTAGGAAAATTATCTATTTACAGTCTTAACATTACTAACACGTAGGTGAACCTTATATGCACAGTCGATTAAAACGGAAAACACTGATACGTTAGTGACTATATAGGTAGGTAGGAAAATCGTTTCAAAATAGTGTTCTCGAATACACAATTATGTGTGGTGAACACGTAATAATATTCTAAATTCTAAATGTCTATGTCAAACATAATGTATGAGCTAAGATAAGAAAAGCGACTATATTACTATAATGCTAATAATGCGTATTGCATTTTACATAATATCGTCAGATTTTTATTTCCGCGATAAGTGGTCATCAATAATCTATAATGTCTATAATGATATATATTTTAACTCACATATTATAATTGATCATCCAGTTTAGACATTGCGGATTCCGGGCTTAATTGTGGGGAGGGCATGGGGGGTTAATGCCCCTTTGCTCCCCCCCTCCTGGTATTCGCCACTGGTATAGACTATATTACTATTATTATAATATGGAAAAAAAATCTTTGCGTGAAATAAATAAAATTATATTCAAACGGAGAATACGTGTATGGATAATATTATTTACCATAATTCATCACCGATCGCTCAAACACAATAATATACGGTCAGCAAAATACATCGTAATTCGTCGGTATTATATAATAAATCCACGGTATTAGGCAGGTACTCATTATTTCTATTATATTGGAGATTACACAGTAGGCGTATATGTGTATTGTATATCATATCTATAATATAGGTAATATATATATAATATATATTATCGGTTACCCTCAATGACACTTTTGAACCACCCTGTGTACCTCTGGCGCGTGTTCCTCTTCCAACCCATTTGCATTGCTAAATATATTGCCTATATTAAATTTCAAACATTAAAGTAATCGACTTTTGTGGTCATCGGCTTTTTTCTACCTATTACCTGTTAATTGTGTCCGTAACATAATTCCACGACAGATCATAAGATAATAATTATATAATATAATACTATGTATACATAAATACATAATAAAGTCATTAAATGTAACTATTAAATGCGATCTCGTACTATAGAATAATACTGGGTTTCACGCATCACGAGATATTATAGTTGGATAATATTTTCTAAATAATTATTTTTACTTTTAACTTACCGAGGATATTACACTAATATCGTTTTCATTTCCCTCGTTTGCGCGTCATATTCCTACGATGTAAGTATGGCGAGTAATACCTACTGCTAGTATAGGTATATAACTATATAGGTACCTTACCTACTAAAATACCACGTTCCATAATAAATTAATTTTTCGTACCAGGGACGTGCTCAGGAATTTAAAATAAGGAGTAAGAATAATATCTCAAATCAAGCCATCGGTAGTCATATTCTGAAATATTTTTAATAGTTTATGGACCAGTGGTATATTTAATTTTTAATTTTTATCCATCCATCACTCAAAAAATATCATAAATCGTGTTCTGCAATATTCCACGAGTAAGATTCGTTGGCTAAAAGTATATTATCGTTTAAAAATAATATAATATTTTATAACATAAAACGTTTCCTGTGATTTCGCCAGATTACTTTTTAATATCTTCATTGTTAAGAATTTAGTCGTAATTAAATTAATTTACATATTTTGTTTTTTTAATCGTGCATAACTTATTTATTTATTAAAAATACGTTTGATGAAAAATAACGATCGTCTTTATAAAAAAAATATAATATAAGTAATGACTAATGAGTATGTTTTCTATATATTTTGATAACCTAACCTTGATACCCCCCTGCCCCACAACGGTAGACAATTAAAGGTGCTTGGTAAAAATAGATCATTGTTCATTTTAATTAGGTACCATTTTTTTTTGAAATTTTGAAATAATAATCATGGTCTCTGCATGTTTGTAATATTATAATACGATGAAAATCACTAACCAAATGTGTAATTCATAAATTTGCTTAGACATACAACATAATGAATTATACATTAGGTAGGCAACGCATTTTTCTATTCAAAATTTAAACTAGTAATAA
Organism: Acyrthosiphon pisum; assembly: GCF_005508785.2. Classification (NCBI taxonomy): domain Eukaryota; kingdom Metazoa; phylum Arthropoda; class Insecta; order Hemiptera; family Aphididae; genus Acyrthosiphon; species Acyrthosiphon pisum. The sequence continues at coordinate 96,163,814 of NC_042495.1, forward strand.
CTTTGATGTGACAGTTCAGACAAGCAAATTTATGTCAATCAACTAATTATCGTCCGTCGATTTTAACTTTTAATAGGGACAATATATCGTTCGATATCTAAATGACATATATAATCAAAATTAATCATAAACTAATTTCATTAATAAAAATATCGCTATGATGTGTTTCATTCATAATACAATTGACTGTATTAATTTTTTTTTTTATATGTATAATTATCGTGCGATATGATTGAAAGTTTAAACTATTAAATCAAACAAAAATAATTATGACTGTTTTAGCAATAATACACATTTGTACATTATTTAATATTTAGTATTTATTACAGTAAATAATTCTAACTGCAGTATATAACGTTTTTAGTAATTATATTATGCAGGGCATCTCGCAAATATTTATTAATTTAAAGAGTTGGGATAATGAAGTTTTCGCCACACCACCAATTTAAATTAGTAGGTACCTAAGTATTAGAGAGAAACCGTCTTTATGATGTACCTACGTCCTACATATTATAATAGGTATAGTTATTATAATAAACTGAATATTATTTATACTCACAATTATTATTATACCAAACTACGGAATGCATAAATAAAATAAATTATAGGTACATGCCACAATAATCAAACAAATCCAAAGTATAATTTAGACAGGTTATAATAATATAAGAAGAAAATGCTCCTTTAATCATATAATACCAATCTTATGTAGACAATAATTTAATCGAGGGATCGACATACGTGTACCGTATTATATATTATAATATGTTTAGCTTACAATTTTATTATGTCGCATTTTCATGGAAATAAGTTTGATAAAAAAAAAAATCAAGTTAATAATATCTTTATCCATTATATTATGAAATAAAATATTTAGCTTAACTACATAATGTATATATTTTATTAATTCAACATTATAAAATAAATGAAGTGAGTAGGTTCAAGCTTAAAAATATACATAATAGGTAAGCTATTCTTCGTCGAATGACTACTTTTTTATGAGGTACAAGAATTTATAATAATATAATGGTCTGATATTAAACTTTTAAAGTGTTTATATTATTGCACTTTAAGAGCGATTTTGAGACGGATTTATATTGTATAGGTATAGGTATAAAAGAAGAAAAGTTAATTTATAACTTATTATTTATTAAATTATATAGCTTTTAATAGATAGTATGTCTAACTATGTTCAACAAAATTAAAGTCTTTGTACAAATATGTTGGTGGTTTAAATAAATAACTAGTAATCTTAAAGTTGCAACTCCAAACACACTTGCACCATTGTCTGTGAAACTGAAGTTCACTTTTTAATCGATAAAAATACCAAATAAAACTATTGGTATAATATGTTTACTTCTATAAATGAATTTTCTAAAAAAAATACAATATCCAAAATCAATAAGTATAACAAAATAGGACTTTATCAAAATATATAGTATATTATTTTAATAATGTAGTAGTTATCATAAATACGTTTATAAATAGGTACGCCCGTGAGTCACATTATTTGTATATTTATCGTACCTAGGTATTATAGTTATATAATATGTTATGTATTCAGCAGTTCAGCAAACTGTTTATTTTATTTTAAATTAAAAAAAAAAATAAAATAAAATAAAAATGAAATCAACAACATTTTAAACTTAAACGCTAACACGTAAACTACAATATTAAAGTAAATTTCATTTTAGCCAATTTGTATTCATTTTGCTTTAAAAAATGTCTAGTCATATTAGGTACTCGTTTAAATATCGATTTTAGTATAATAACATGGAAGGCGTCTAAATTTATAGGATCTATTGTGCTCCTTTCTCATTATTATGTAGACATGTAATACATATTCTATTCGTGTTAGTATTATATAGTGTTTGCATTTTGCAATGTACTAAATTATTCATAGCAATACTGTCAAACTAATGTCATACAACAAAAATACAAAGTACATTTTACAGAACAATCATTATAAATAGAAAAATGCTGGTGAAACAAAGAATTTTATTTACAAATTGATACAACATTACGTGTTTTAAAATTATGTTTGAAAGCTGATTATAAAATATTATGGATATTTATTTTTAATATATCATATTAAAAATTTAAAAAAAAATTTTAAATCACTAACAAATTACTAATTTCCTCCTCACATCACACACGGCATGTACCTAAGACCTAACTATTATCATCTTATAACTCATTATACGGTTATTTAGCGTGCAGGTAGAAGGTACTGATTTTTTTTATCCTAATAAAAAATATAGGTAGGTATTCATTTAATTTTATTTATGCTTAAAAATAAAAAAATCAGGAAAAATAAAAAAATGTTTCAATTTTTACTCTGATTTTTAATATCCATCATATTTTTCCGTTGTAGTGGCTTACATTATTTTATTTCATTTATTTAACAAAAATAAATTATTAAAAACATACATTCATAATGTAAGTTAATTTTATAAAAAGAAATATATAATCTGTTTAATATATAAAATACAATTAATATTAACAAGGACACGTATGTCAATACTATATAGGTATATATAGTGAGAACTAGGTACCTACCTACCTAAAATGTGTCATAACTATACTAACTATACATTTCTAAAATCTAAATTACTCGACACGTTTAAATTTACTCCATACATGAATAATTTTGGATGAATCAAAAATCATAAGTTATAATTTGAATTGGTTTTTTAAATGTTGATGACTAATTTAAAAGAAGTCCGACAAACCATCCAATTCACACCTATAAACCGTCGCACCTCTATACAAAGTTTTGTCCTTTTGCATTTTCAAGGTTTCTGCATGTATTAATATTCATGTACTAAATTATTAAGTATTGTTAAATAAGTACAATATAAGATCAATACCGAGAATTCCATATCTTCCGGAAGAAAAAAAATATTTGAATCATTCACTAAAATAGGTACAGATCACTAAAAAACCACCAACCTTAATTATGCAGTAGTACATTTAATATTTTTTTACATTTAAAACAGCAAACGATAATATTTCCCAATGGCCAAACAAACATATTTTCTATTATCAATTTTATTTTTTGGTTCGAACGTCTATAAGAACGACAATAATAATACATTAGCACATCATAATTTAAATATTTTTTACAATACCATATCAATATGTATACATAAACCTATTACCTACTTAGGACAGTAAAAATGCTTAGATTCAACAATATCTTTTCTGATAAGAAAGTGAATTTAGTTGGTGCTTTGGGGGGGGTCAAAAATAAAAGTTTCCCAGTAGTTTAAAAAGCGCTCTGAAAAACAAAAGAAAAATGATTAATATTATTTGAATTATTCTGAGAATTTGATCTATAAAAATCCAATTTTGGACAAGTAGTTTATTACCTAGTCCTAGAAATAAAAAAATAGTTTGTTCTTAGTGATTAAAATTGTGTAAAAAACGTTACATGAA
>NC_042495.1:96167301-96202178 GCF_005508785.2 Acyrthosiphon pisum
ACATTTTGAATTCAACCACTGGAGTGATACATTTTATTCTTTTTATTATAGAATAGAGATAAGGTAGAAAAAAATGTAACAATAAATTATTTGTTCAATGAATAATATATATTTCAAATGGAAAAATGCAAGTGCAAACAAATAAATAAATAATTAATAATAATAATAATAATAAATAAACAAACAAACAAACTGGTTTCCTTCGTCTCCAAAATCAAGTTAGATTCTTATATATATAGATTATATATCAAGTATACTCGTATTGAACCCTTTACAAATATTCTATTTGTATTGATAATATATTACGGTATAGTGGGCTCTGTGCAATAACATATATGTATAATATACACCATAATATTATATTTGTTAGCTAATATTATTATAGAATATACATAATACTGATAACAATACAGTCTGAATGAACGTCACTGAGCAAAATTGACGAGGATTCTAAATGGCAAAACTATATTCTAAAATAAAACATTCTAGAGAAAAATATAAAATTACCAAGCAAATTGGGGAAATTCAAATTTCAAATCCACGGAGAGCTTTATTGCACATCGTTCTTCTCGTAAAATCTCAGGGTTTTTGGTTTTTTCAATGAACCTTATTGATAAATTTTTTTGTTCATTGATCAAAAGCTTAAGGCCTTCAACAATATCAAATAAAAACCAAATTAATTACATAACAATAATAACGTTTATTAGTGTAAATACTAAATATAGGTACACAATATTACGGCAATATAGCCATATATTTTATAATTTATAGGTACCTATCATCTTTTTACATAAAACTTCTTTTGATCCAGGGCTAGAATTCTGACCGGAAAAACGGAGGGAGAAGTAACCGCTACTGCAGATCATTGACTATTAATTCCACAACGGATATAAAGGCACAAACAGGGCGATACCGCTACCGCGCGGTCGGAGGTATATTACCGCTGCGAAAAAAGCTGTACAAACCGTTTGTAACCAACGCGTATTACTAGGGGAAACAAGCACGACCACGACGTGGCGCAAAACACGGTGAGAGCCGAAGGCACGGTGCACAAAACGGCTGCAAACAAGGGGACAAGAAAATGTCTGCCGGGCGAATGCCATAAAAAGGCGTCCAACCGGACACAAAAGAGTGAACTCGGGACAGAATCGCACGGTAGAGTATTACACAGGCGCAATAATGGCAAGAGAGGGGGGAGGGGGGCAAAGACTGAAGCGACGTTTAAAAGCCACTGCCCCAACACCTCTCACAAAACGTTATATAATCTATACTTGACGGACTGTGTCGGGAACACCGAAACAAAACATTCGCCGGGCGAATCTCTTCACCCGACTCCACAGGGTGCGACGTCTAGGTCGGACCGCGGTTACTATCGTGTCCGTTGATGCTGCAGCATCTCCACATCCGCCTCGGGTAACTATGATGGCCTGTAAACCACCGGTCGTCTCGTGGTCCAACGGTTTTGTCGATCCATTTTTCGACTCAGCATCACCGATTAATTGTGTTTCTACAGTGTTCGGTATCGAACTCAACTGCTGGCGTCGGAATCGACTGACTGAAAAGGTGGCAAATTTGACGAGACGAGTAACAGCGAGTCGATGTCGCTAGCTCCTATAACGGCAGGTGTCAATTCATCGGTGTTAGTCAATGATTCGGCTGACGGCGAATCCGTCAATACTTGCATCTCCGTGATGGAAGTGACGGACGGAATCGCTTCTGGTGCATCGCCCACGGACTTTGTCTCGAATGCCATGTTGGGCAACGATTTGCATCGTCTTTGCGCTTGCAAACTCTTGATATCGTTGATTTTCACGGCTATCGGACAATTTTCCCGCAGATCACTAAATACTTACGCCATTAAAGTGGTTGTGGACTGAGGGGCCTCGCCAGCGGAAATCGACTGCAACGACGACATGTTAGGCATCGATGTATATCGCCTGTTCGGCTTCAAACTAGTGACAACACTCTCTTCCAACCCTTTAGGCCGATTTTCCCGGAGGTCTTCAATCACCTGGATAATGATTTCTGTTGCGGACTGTTTATTGACATCGAACGAACTCTTCACGGCTTCGATAGTCGACATAATGTTGATCTGATGTTTATGCACGGTCAATATATATTATACAAAAATTAGGTACGTAATAATGTTTGCACTGTTTTATAATTAATGTAAAAAATATTAAAAATACATAGGCACAATTTATTTTTTTAGAATTTAAAGTTCGATTTTTGACGTTTGTCAAATTTAAAATTTAAAAATTATTTTGTATTTAAAAATTTATAAAATGTTTAGCTAAGGATTAAAAATTTAAAACAAGGTTCTACGTAAATAGGTTATATTATATAAATTACTTTATTCACAATATCATCAAATACATATAGTAATATCAATATATCATAGGCTATATGGACGTATCCAGGGGATACGCTCAGAATCGTTTTTCTGATACAATAATATTATATCATTGAATTCAAATTTAACACCATCCATTACAGTAACTCACTTGTAACCGATTGTACAGCAGAGCGACACCCACTTGCCTACCTTTTTAAATTTTCTTTCCAACACATCTTTAGAAAAAAAAGAGTTTAAAAAAAGGTAACTTCAGATCTAATTCATTAATACTATTCTACCGCACCATTCCAAAAATGTAAAAGAAAACCGTACATATAGGAAAATAAATCATTTAATGTAACGAGAAAAAATATTACGGACACAAGATTTCTATTGACATCCAATATACAAGTGGTTTTAACCTCAATCATAAAACGTCAAAAGTACAAATAGATTGTTATTATTATTAAATGGAACTAAATTCCGAAATTTTAAAAAGAAAACTTTTAACTTCAGAAAATAATGTATTATTATTCTGCAGTGTAAATTTTTCATCTCGTAAACAAGACTTAATTTTTGTGTCATAATTCATAATCAATTCAAATTAATTTTAAATCATTACATAATAATATATGTCTGGGTACTATTTTAGAGATTAAAACTGATGTTATAATTATTATTCCTCATGTATCTTTAAAAGTTAAAACTACTATTTAGCGTACATTTGTAGACATTTCAATTATACCTAATATGATAATCGATCGATTTACCATCGATGGTCAAATGCATAATATCGTCAAAAAGTTTTTCATTTTATAAAATTATGAATTTTGCTGCATAGTGGGATACTTAAAAAATATATCGTTTTCAAATAAACATAATCATATAGGTAAAAAATATCATGAACACAACCGACTGTGTATTATACTATTACCAATATTCCAGCATATATTAGTAGGTATAAAGTTATTTCATCCTGTCCAATATTTTAAATTAACATATTTAATCCCACCTTACTTAATTAATTTTATATTTTACATCCCTTTGAAATCAATTACACACATTTTCAGTATCATACTTGGATTTATACACTAAAAAAGTACTATACTTTATTCATTTTTTATTTGATTGAATTTTTTTATAATGTACCTAATGGTATTGGCATTTGGCACATAAAACTAGGTTTATTAATTTTATCGTTTTTAAAACACTTTGATCACTGCACATATGTTTTTGGAAACATAAGCGATACCTAACGAAAAATAATAATAAATATGTTTTATAAGCTGTATAAATTATAAAATGTAGATAAAATATTTATTCTATTAAAATGTTATTTCTTAATTTTTTACAGGCCTGTGCGCAAGTGTACAGATAACATAAATTACACAGTTTTATAGTTTTGAATGTGCATAAAAATAAAATATGAAGTGAGCATGAATAAATAATAATACAACACTGTAGGTGATAGTTTGGCTCATTAATTTCAAAATGCCTACTAAATCCCTATAGATAATAGGTATAGTAGTACTGAAGCATAAAGGGATGAACACAGCAGATGCAGTGATAAAAATATATCTCAAGTGTTTTTATAATCTCTTGGATATTAATTACTAGATGTTCATATCTTTGTATGCTTATAAGATAATAATTAACAGCCATAATATAATTAGTTGTTGTAAATATTAGATACTGGGTGACGATTAATTCAATTCCCCATCAAGATATTTTCCTATCGCCTCTATCATTAATGACCCATATGTAAACATGATGGCAGTATAATACATATACAATTACCTACCTACCGAGTATAATTAATATTAATTTATTTTCCTTTTGTCCTAATTATAGGCAGTGCCGCAACTACCGTAGGTGCGGGTGGAGCGACGCTCTCAAATTTGTGTACCGCGATACCTATACTTATAACATACGTTTTTTTTTGCCAAATAAATATAATATAATACACGTAACCTAATTCTAAAAATATGTTTTAACCACGATGGCACGTTATTTAAAAAAAGTGTGTATTTCAAAAATATGTAGTACCCAACGATTATTTTCCCGTAACATTATTACTAAATGTTACGAGTGTTGTGAAGTCATCCGATAAAAAATAAATGTTCATATGAATTCATTAGTCGTTACCACCCTCCCCCATTTCCATCCAACACCACGCTCGGTCTAGACAAGTACGAAAAAGTTTCGACACCATTATATTACATTATGCATTTTACCGCGGTGCGTTTTCGTGGTTCATCCAGAGCAAGTGATGTCTCATCCCCGATAGTTTTCTGGACTTTTTTTTATTTTTATCTGAGGCTCGTGGCTTACTAATCTGAGTAAGTTTATAAAACTGAAAACTTCAAGCGATGCGTCCGGCGTTGCCACTGGCCGTGATCGGCTATCCGATAACAGTACAGTATACAATAAAAGTATTCTGGACGGCTTACGACAAACGTGATTTCCGGTGCTGAACGTCTATTATTCAAACGATGCGGCGCCGTTTCTAAGAGAGGCCTTTGGAAGAGAAGTCGTCACGAAAACCCACTCGGCGCCTATACCCCCGTATTTAACAAATATTTACTCAAATTTCGTATACGGACGCTGATTAATCAACGGTAGGTATAGTACGGTCAACCGACTGGAGAAAGCGGTCGGTGGACACCGTTTTCCCTTTATGCCTGGACCCGACGAAAATATCACGGTAACCCACGTTTCGAGAATATATTATACCGTATCACCGTATAGGTATACAATGAGGATAGTTGTCACCTCGACCGTGGTATGAATTCAGTCAACATATTGTCCACGGTACACACTCGCTGGCAGGTAATTGCGACAATTTCTGTGTCGTCATCGTCGTCGTTCAGACCTATACTGTCTTCTGGCGTAAACGCAGTCGTCGTCGTCGTCGAAGAAACTCCACCGAACCAAGTCTCATATACCAGTGGTGGTCAAACGGAGGTGGGGGTGATGAGAAGGATACAAGAGTTCCCTATGACCCTTTTTTCAATATTTATGATCTTATGACCATAAATTATATTTTTAATGATAAACCAGTGCGAGTTATAAAATCAGGCAACCCCCCTCCCATAATGAAAAATGCATTTGACCACCACTAGCTCGTACATAATATACTTGCGAGCCCCGTAACTTCCAGTCCAACCAAACGAGTCCATTGTTTCCCATTGTATAGATACGAGTCTAGGGTAAAGCGACGGTTTCGTTCCTGCAGCCGACTACAAGCAACCACTGCAGCGACGGTCTCATAGAGCAGCCCTGGTTTTGTTTTAGGTGCAGTCAACTACAATTTCAGCATATCAACAACTATCCCTACACCATGAAAGACTTGACGTTCCACTTTAGTACTTCAGCAAAATATAATTGAAGAAGAGGAACGTGATGAACAAATCTTAAGTTTTCTGTTCCTGAAACATGGCAAAAGAAAAGAGTACATGATAATATGCTTATTGTTCGAAGCGAGACTTGTGCAAGGTGCATTTCAAAACCTACGAATAAGCGAATAGGTATATTATAATTTATCACAGTAAAATAAATCAAATTAACTATACATTACATTTTTAGTCATTGAAATTAAAATTTATTGTTAAAATAGAATTAAGTTGAATATCTAGCGGGTAGTTTGGCATACATCAGTCATATCAGTGAAATCGGTGCATATGTATTGTTTGAATTTGAAAATAATGATACAAATTACAAATATAAGTGTGTAATAATATCTGCTTAAAGGAATCGTTTTAACATCACATTTTATGTGTTCGTAAAACAACATAATATCTAACAGTACATAATAATAGGCTATTCGAATTTTTTTTTTATTTTATTAAGTTATATAGTTTTATTATGTGATGCGAGAGAAACCTAAGATTAAAATGTTAAATCTTATTATTTGAGATGACAACATTTTTATGGAATACTTTCATCATTATTTAAATTTTAAATAAGTATTTATTTTTAGTAAATCATTCAACAATACCTACCTTGATCTTAAATTTAAGTTAAATGACACTACATACGCGATGACTGATGAGAGTATTTTATTCTATAATCTTTATACGCCTTGATAATCATTTAGTTAATATAACGAACAAATAAAGATCTTGATTATAGTTTACAACTGAAGGACATTGCGTGACAAAAATCATGGTTAAAAATGATGTGATCATTATTATGATTATGCGCTATGAAAATTTGATTGCTTTAATGATAAACTAAATAATAAAAACCGAATATTTAAATATTAAGTTTAACTAATTTACATATACCTGTAGATTATATGATATTATTTTTATACATGAACAATGAACATCAATAAAGTTTTTACTTCTTATTGTTCCTAAGATTTAGAAACTGTTGAAATGTTATACTTTTATTATATGTCCATAATATTCATTGCTAAGTTAGGTAGTAATTTTTACATTTCTCAGTACAGGATTGAAAAAAAAAAACGTTTTTATTGATCTATTGTTATTTTGGAATAGTTTATTTTATTGTTTCAATAAGATAATATCGTATTATCAGTCTATATTATAGACTGATAATACCTATAAGCAATAACTCCATTAATGATAAACGCAATACAAAAGATAATACATTCTTAAATTAAATTATTTGCATCATTTTAAATATTATTATTTTCTAATGATTGAATATTTAAAATTAAAATGATAGATTTCAATTAAAAATGTAAAATAAATAGCAGTCAAAATAAATTCAAATCATGGTAGGTACTATGCTGTAAATAAAAATAAATATAAATGTAATAAATATCATTCTTCTTTAATAATTGTTTAAAATATTATAAATTGACTGCAAAAATTTTATTCAAAAATGTGTGAATCAATTGTATAGAGTACTAGAATACCATCCTTATTATAAGGATATTTGATACGTAAACTTATTTCAATTGCATCTGCCATAGAAAAAAAAAGAATTCTTTATTCATGGGTGCATTTAAAAGAAAAGATAAGAATTTCATTGTTTGCTAGTCGTTAAAAATATTCTCTTTTTGAATAACAAATCATGGAAAATAGTATGGTTAAAGCAAGTTGTGCTGTCTAACTAAATTATTAATATCTATAGCAGAGTCCTAAAGTCTTAAGACATTTAAATGTATGTCAATGACAGAAGTCCACACCAAAATATATTTTAAGTCCTATGCTTTGCACGATATTCAAATAAAAAATTAATTTACCTACATTAAAAATCAATTTTGTAATTCTTTTTTAAATTTATTACATAAATATTAGCTACGAAGTAAGACCACCATATATATATTTTAACTAACAAATAAACAATTTTATATACATATTATAATATATTATAGTATATTTTGTATTTTTGTATATAAACAGTCAAAATTGTACAACGGTAATATCAATAAATATTAATTTAAAAATTAATGTTTTTTCGTTTGCTTTTCACTTTATCCTCTTTATACTCAAAAATCAATAGACAATTTTCAATATAAGTCTTATCAATAGATCCTTTGAAACTCGGAGGGTGTATGTAGCTTATTTTGTTAACCCTTTTAAGTTGATATAGAGTGGCTCACGTATGAATTTAGTTTTGGCCCACGAAAGTAAAATATTTTTTTGTTTATTTAAATGACTGCCTGAATTGGTTATTGGTTGTATTACTATTGTGATTAACAAAAATAGGGCACATAACATTTACAAATATATTTAATAAAAACAAGACGTCTTAAAATCAAACAAATGAATAAAATTAATCGTTGTAATTGTGTTTTTATTATATATTTTAACTGAAGCAAAACTAAAAAAAAAGATGGATTCATTTTGACCCGGTCAAAGTCAGGTAATACAGCTATAGTACATTAAAAATATAATAAAAACGTATGGCTCATTTATAGATAAACCTCTTATGATTAAATAATAAATTATATATACCTATTATATAAGATAATTACGAGTTATGAATTATTAACTTTCCTGAATATATTATACAATTTGTATGTGTACAGGGAAAGTTTTATTTTATTATAAGAAATATTTTTCAAAAAAAGAAAATTTACTTCAAATATTTATTAACGTTTATTTACATTTATACATTTATTAACATATATCCTATTATATTTCATACTTGTATATAGGTTTTCATTAAGTTAAAAAGAATTGTATTTTTATATCAATATTACTGTGTAAACAATCCACAAAAATTCAAGTGATAATTCAAAATGTTGGATTTTAACGAGTGTCGTCTCGTTTTCTTAATAATATTATTATGTAAGTTGGTAGGTAGGTAGGTATACCATGTAAATTGTTACTAGATTGTTTACTAATTTAATACCTGCGCTTCGATGTGACACAAAAATACAATTAGGATTTCAGTTTATTATATTAATATATTATTATATTACCTACTGTATAAAGAACACAATAATATTGTATAATATTGATTAACGTTGGAAGATTAATTAAATAAAAGTTTCTGGAGCAGACAATTCTATAGATAATGAACAAAATTTCATTGCTTATTGAAATAATAATTTTTGCTTACAACAAAAGAACACATTTCTCGACTTAATGGATATTTACGTAGTGCCAAATCACAAACTCGCAACTGTCCATAAATAATCAATCAACGTTTATTCAGAACGAGGAATAACGTTTATTTCATAATTTCTAAAGAGATAGGGAAAGTTCTGAAATCGACGCCAACTAAAGTACAATATGTATTATAAATTTGACAGATTAAACATATTATTATATTTAAATTGTTTACATTTCTCTAATGAAAATACGCGGAAACCTATAGGAGGTTATTGCCCATAATATATGTATGAACGTATACATAATAATTGTACACCGAGGTTTTAACAGACTTACAAAACTCACGTAATATGAAACAACAACTACTTAAACAATTTTAGTTAAAATACAAATTAATCAATGAATACATTTTAAATTATATAATCGCACAGATGTATGCAATAAAACATTTTGAAAGTCTTCGTGCATTATTATTGTTTTATATAATTTGTCAATAAATTCTCTCAGATAATGCTGATTTAATTTTAAAAATATGTAGTGTAAATATTAAACTAAGTACCAATTTAAAACTAGATAGATAGATAGATAGATACGTAATATATAGGTAGTACAAAAATCAAATATTAAATAAATTGTCTCAATTTTATAAATAAAAAGTATTATTAACTATTTAATAGTTAAATTCTAAAATAACTATTTAGGTATCAGGACTGAATAGATTCTATCATTCTAAATACTGTTTGTTATAAAATATTAATTATTATCCATATTTTTAAACAATATTAAACATAGTATCTTACATTTCACTAAGTGCCGTTAAAACCACCAAAATAATATTAAACATAGCTAAGATAGAAAAAAATCGAAGACAATAATAATATTATATTAATTAAATATTTAAAATTATTATTATCAAGCGATTTCAAAAACCATAGTCTTTAAAATAAATATTTTCATTTTTCATTTTGTTTCAAAATGTAAAACCATAATAATACAATAAACAATATTGTATAATAATTAATCTTACAAAGTAAATTCGTGGCTAATTGATAGCCAAAGTATTAGTATAATCTCGCGTGTTAAACCTGCGGAACACAACTTATAATTAAACATCTACTAACTAAATGTCTAAATGTCTTTATTAGTAAAAATATACAGAGAAATCAACCATTATATTCGACCAAATAACTACACTACTACCTAACACAAATCAAAGCAACAAACAAATCTATAATTTTTTAAACAAACCGTTTTATTTAAGCTTATTAAAAATAAATGTTATACAAAAACCGTAGATAATAATAATAATAGCCTACAAACGCCACTGTCTTTGAAACTTCTAAGGTCGTAAAAAATAAATATTACATATTTTTCGAACATAATATATGTAGACCTAACCATTATTTTGAGTAAGCTTCTGGGAAGTGTAAAATCCAAAATGTGTTATCAATAGTGTCAGAATAAACTTAAACGCGATTCTAAGCTTAAGTTTATGTGCAATTTCTTGGAATAATACGAGAATTTATGTTCACTATACAATGTTCTTATTTACTATTTATGCGCTGCACGATTACACTGTCCAGACAACATTACAAAATAATATTGTTATAGGCACTATATTATTTTTAAAAAAAATGACTTTTAAATTTAAAAACAGAAATCATATTTATTTTTTAAATTAATATATACTTATTAATGATTTGTATAATAGTAACAAATATAACTGTATGTTTCTGACATCAAATAATATAAATTATAGATGAGATAGATACATAAATATTTTCCAAACACACACTATATTACTTCAATAGTTCAATCTATAATACATTAAACCGATAACGATATAAAATATAAACTATAAAATCAGCTGTTTAACGCTTAAATAACAATTTTAAATAATTTCTCAGCGTCCGATAGTTTGTATGTATCGACATTTTAATAAAATAATTACTTTAAATATACAATGATGATCGTTATAAGGGCAAATTATTCAAAGGTTGATTTTTATTAAATTTAAATTCAAGCTTCCAGCCGATTATTTATATTTAAATACATACACAAATGAACCAGAGCTAATTTTTTATAAGACATTTTAGAATGTCTAAAATACAATCAAATTAATCACCCGAATCAATTAAAACACGGCTTGTATGTAGAGCCATTTTAGAGGTCAGGTTAAAGTAGAGACTTCGCTGCAACACATCGAATCTTGCATTTACGGTCGATCCAATGAATCGGACCATTTTCAAATCTCCAGCAATCATACGTCATAAAAAAAAATACTCAAATATATAGTTTAACATCCGAATAAATCGCCTTGGGTTATATTTTCTCGTACCATACAACTACACACTACGTATAGCAAAATAGTATTAAATTCCCAGTTGTCAGCTAAATGGAGGTTTCAATGAGACTAGGTAGGTAGATGAAAAAAGGATGAATTTTTTTCTCTATTAATTTTCCTCCAAATAGAAATTTTCATCATTTCAAACTAAAAAAAAAAAAAATGAAGGATTGCATTTTCTTATAGGTACCATTTTTACATAAAATTAAATGCGTACCATTTTATGGGTTTTAGACAATTTATTCTGCGTTTTTATGTCTTATTTATTATATAGTCGTATTTTCACAGGATAAATTAATTTTTTAATATATTCTATAGTTTATACACAGACCTCGAGCATTGTTTAAAGTACTCAAACATTTTTAAACATATCGGACACATATAAAATAAATTATAGTAGATTAGCGGTAATTTTAAGCTCAAGGAGAACAAATTTTAGATACATAAATATTAAACGTATTTTATTGAGTTACTTACTAATATTTTGAGTAGTTGACGAAACATTAACGGACAATAACCGTATTATTTACAAATGTTAATACGAAATATGCATTTATAACTTGGTTAATTACGTACCTCTGTTATACTATATAAGTAATATAAATTTTATTTAATGTTTGTTTTTACATGTGTAGTATTCACAACAAACATTGTTGATTGGATGCATAGAATTTTGCATTAACATCTAATATACCAACGACCATACAGTATTAAGCATATTCAACTTATTATTATTTTTTATACGAATAGTTTTTTAGTGTAATATTAATACGATTTTACTTTTAAACTTATTATTTTTCTATATATTTGGCACATTGTAGTAAGGTATAGGTACTTGCTAATTGCTTATATTGATATTAATATTTAAAATTTAATTTTATAATTAAGTAACATAAAACTATAAAATCAAAACATTTTATTTTAAAAGTATAAACAAAATTAAATAATATCACTACTGAAAACGAATAATTTTAAATAGATTAAGTACGATTGTTCACAAACAACTTTAAATAGTGAAATTAAACTGCACACGTTTGCATTAAGTATATAGATACATTCTAAGGACTATTAACTATCGTCTAATGCAAATTCGCTGTTTTCTATGTGTGTCGGTGAGTATCGCCATAAGATATATATATATTATATTATCGCACTAAAGACCCTTTTTAAATGCAATGAGTTAAAATAAAAATGATAATTAATGTATACTATGTATTATAATTTATAATCATATGATATTAGTTATTAATATCTTGCAATAGAAATACATAGACATGTATGTGTAGACATACCTAGGTACATTCGATTTATTTTTTGTACAGCGTAATATAATGTATAATTCTAAACCATTGTAAAATTATATTACCATTTTTGCTGCAGTTGAAATAGTAATATATTTTTAGTACCTATTTTCAAAATCTCGTAATGCCGGTATAGAATTAATTTTTAAGCAACCTGCCATGTATTATTATCTAAATATCTGATATTTAATTTTGGATGTTATGTTATATTTTTTCATGGATTAATATATAGGATAGCTAATAACATTTTTTCACCATCATTTATTTATTATTTTGTTCAAAACCAGCTGACTATAGAAGGTATAATACGTTTCGACGCTTGATCACTTTAATACTCCGAGCCAAGTTTTTCCGTATCTATAGGTGCACATAAATCGATATAAAATATAAATACTTCATCAAGTATTTCAATAAACGGGTTTGTTAATAAACTAATGCCATACGAAATATATATTGAAATAATGTTCATTAATCATCATACGCTCTTCGTAATTTAAATTTAAAGTCATATGCAATACTACTATAATGTATATTGTATATTATAATTCATCTTCGTCTCATATGCGTCGTAATAGTTATTAATTTTGTTATTTACTAAGAATAATTTTAAAAAGTTTTTGAGTATAACGCAAAAAAAAAGCATTCTCTGACAACAGTAATATTTATATTTTTCAAACAGAGTCTATATTATTATAATGTAAAATATATGTCATAGTGCAATATCTTACCGAATAAAATGTAATATATAATATAATAATATAACATGTATATCATACCAGTGTGCAGGTCCTGCGGGGAATCATCCTTATCCAATACTCCGCGGTCGGTTCAATTTTATTAGGGTATCGCAGTATCGTCCCGTTTTATGACGACGATCATATTATTATGGGATATATGGCTATTTCATCAAAACATTCTGAAACGAGGATCGGTATGTAGCCGTATAATAATGGTCATAAGCCGCCTTGAACATGTACCATATATTATATCTGTGTGTGTGTGTGTGTGTGTGTGTAGGGCCGACCAAAAGCACGGGTTGATTAGGCAGTCAATTTTCTCTCGTTTGTTAAAAAAAAAAAAAAAACCGAAAACAAAAATGACCGAAGGTCTACTTGCGTAACCGGCCATTTAAATATTTTATCTCCGTAGTTTCACTTTCGTGTGATATATTTGTAAAGCACACGTATGTCCTCCTTTTTTTCACATTTAACGCGTATATTACGTTTTGTATATGTCTCTGTGTGTGTGTGTGTGCGTAGTTTTAAAACAAAAAGTATAATATTTGAATAACTAACATTATAATGTGTAGTTACGTACGTGTGCACTATGTGCTGTGTACCTATACACAGTATACCATAAACTTTATATATATTCGTTATGTCAATATGCATTCACCTACGTTCATTTTTTATTATGTCTCGAGCTCTCCGGGGCCGTTGTATATACGAAATGGAATATATCATGGGCAGTCGAAATTGCTGCCGTGTCTAGGAGGATTTAGAGGGTCATTATAACCGACACCCATCCTCACCCCCACCCCCTCACTCAAAGTCATCCGATTTCTAAAAAATCGAAAATTTTAATATTTGTATTGTATCGACTGTTACGAAATATAATAACGTTAAAATCTGAAATCGAACGTTCCGCAGGAATATTTAGCTACGCCCCTCTAAAAATCGCACCGACCCCTAGCAACTCGGTGACGTACCCAAACTACAAAAAAAAATGTTTATTAATAATTTAAGCTGTTTATAATCTAATCTAACATAATACTGCAGATGCGTTAGTTGCCCGTCACCTGATGATGCCGCATAAAAATATCACAACTTTTCTCTAACTTCCATCTTATATTCTCAGAGCACGGTAGATTGTTAAATTTTGTCCGTCGCGATTATACGCCCGGAGGTTCGAACTTCACGAGACCGTGGAAAAAAATTACTTGGTCCTATATACTTCCACAGTTCTATAATAAATATATAATAATTTAATGTAATACATTATGACGTGGACGTATAGTTATGTCTATTGACTATATCCACCCACTTACCCATTAATTAATACTATAAAAATAATTTGGCTGTTGTAATTTTTAAGTCGATTGTTTTATATCAGACACTGACCCACAGCCAAGTACTAATACATCTACAGTCTACACACTAGCCACCGACCCACCCATATTTTTGTTTACTTCAACGTAAATGTAACCCCGTTCACGACGCCACTGGACGTACAGCAAATTTGTCTATTATTGGATTACTGCCTCGGCCGATTGTGGCGATCTATGCGAATGACAAACTTATCTTTCGTTCGGCGACTGGTCCGGGGCGTTCAGAACCACCTGATGCGAGTAAATTTTCAGGTGTGCATCTCGACGATGCACCTCGCTTAAAAGAGAGGGGGTACGTGTCCTTGTTACGATGTAACGTCCGTTTCGTATCGAATTATCGTATTATTTTTGAATCGCGTTAAATGCATTTCATACTTGTTGTTCCGCCGAGTCATTGTAAATTTGTATAGTCGCAGTAATGAAGCAATACAGACGAGCGGATACTGGTCTGAGTTTTCCGTATAAGTAACATAAGTAATAGGTACCCGTGTAATGCGTCATAACGTAATAAATATTATAATTAAAATATTATATTATACTAAACGAAATTGACTTAAATTGTGAATCGCACTCGTAATCGCGGGAATAGGATGCATAGCACTCGCCGAAGTGTTTAAAACATACTACGACATCGTACGTCAAGGGGCCCCCTATCATCTCCTCTTTTTTAATATAAGCATTAGATGCAATGTTTAATCATTTATTTTTACGTTTTAATGTAAATTCTGGATCCACAGCGGGATCTCCTGCAGTAGCTTACGGTGGCCCCCAATCTAAAAAATGTACTACTTATGACATACGTATGTCATAGATAAATTGGGTGATCGGCGCCACCGATAGTACTCATATATTGGGTCTCATCTGTACAGGAGTAAGACTTGTTCCCATCTCGAGCACAATTTTTTCAAGTACATGCCGATTATATACACCGGGTACTTAAATTATACTAAGATGGAGAAAAAGATGATCGCGCAAGCTGGTTACGTGTGGTATATATAGGTTAGGTACCTACGCATAATTTAGTTTGTCGTGTGCTCTTACCACCCGAGAATCGCGGAAAACCGACGGCGGCGGTACGACTTCAATATAATAACAGTCGTAACAATAATGACAATAATAATAATCATAATATTATAACCATTAGAGACGTGCAGCAGCGGTGCGCGGTGACGTCAACGCCGCCGTCGACGACAGAGCACGTGACCCGCTGCAAGGCCACCCCGCCCGCCCGTCCGCCCTACGTAGGTCCGCGTAGATTCGCCGTAGCCGCGGCCGACGAGCACGCCGTCGTTTAAACGATCGCCAACGTGCGTGCCGCCAACACACGAGCGCGCGCAACCGTCCGCCGACAGCATAAAATTTTGTTAAGACACGATCCGTCCGACAGCTGCAGATCGACCGCATCAGCACGACGCGCGTCAGTACCGCCCGAAAATCGTAATATTATAATATAAATCTATCGCGCGACGGTCACGACGACATCGTAATACCTAATTATATAATTAGATTATAATAATTGTAACGCGATCGCGATCGACGCGGGTGTTCCGACCGTCGACGCCGCCGCGCCATGGAATCGCGCGGGGCGCTGCTGCTGCTGGTCGTGTACGTCGCGGCGTTCCAGCGACCGGCGCACGGTAAGTCTAAACATCCGCGGGGGCGGCGGCGTTCTTCTTGTCGCCTATGTTCTACTACCCATGATATATACCTGTATAATAGAAATTGAACTGAAATGTATAAATAGCCCTGTAATCAAGGGCGAACTGGCTATGGTGGTGGGTGTGCCTGGGCCTTTCGAAAATTTGGGGACTTGAATAAATTTGGACCGATAATAATAAATATTTTATTATTAGCCTATAATTGGGCCAAATTATCTGTTTCCCACGGGCCAATTTTTATTCCCGGTCCACCCCTGCCTGTAGTTGATTTGCACCGAAATCGACCCAAAATATCTATACAACACGATAACGGCTAATTAGCACAAACGTTTTTGAAATGCGTTTGTGATTTTCTCCAAAATATTATTTAATTTGCACATTCTCGGGTACTGAAAATTATGAATTCCGCCGAAATTCAATAAATATTAGTCCATCATTCTTTCGATAGTACGAACTACGAAGGTATCTACACCCGTTTCGAGATAGTATACTTAAAATTAACACGAAATATTCCATTTTAGTTTCTTGACTACCAAATATTGGATTATTTCACTAACCTCACCGTTCTACGGTACGTCAGTATTGTCGACTTTAAAGTTTAAAGCTAGGTACCAAATAACAATAACAATATAATATTATATGAAAAATATATTAATATACATTAGGTTGTATAGAATTATAATAATCAATCCATAACGTTATAAATTAATAAATGTAATACTGTGTAGGAACGCGATTACGGCGGATAGGACGTCAAACTTTGTAATGATTGGTGCAAATTACAAACACTAATTTCGGCTACCTGTGGCGGTGCAAATAATATTAACTTTATTTCGGTACAAATTCCTCGTGTGACCGTGTCGTATTCCGTACGTTTAATACGAATATAATATGACAGGTAACAAAATGTTGGTAACAGTCATCGCAAGTCCTATATATATATATATATATATATATATATTCGACTCTGCACGACAAACGGTGTACAGTGAGAACTTGACTTTAATGTTATATTGTATACTAAGGGCGTATTTATACCTTGTTGAGGAGATCAAATGTTTCGGGTGACGAAATGAAAATAAAAGTCGAACCCCAGTTTCATGACTTGTTATGGGATAGGTATATGTTTAAGAACGTCTGAAAGTTAAAAACAGGTTAAATGTTGTGCAAAATGTTCACATTATGCGGTCGGTACACTTGAATACTTGACCCGGGTGTGGGGTGAACTCGCAGTGCGGTTGGCTAACCAGAAACGTTTCGAAAAATGTTTTATAGTTAGATACTTCTTCCCGAACTAGTATTTGTTTTTCCTTTGTACGGTACATTTTTCCGGGTGATATAATATTATTGTACAAATATCGATATAAAATGCAGGCCCATATAGCCACAGGTGGCAAGGGGACCTAATCGTGGTTACGGGACTGATAAAATGTCCTTACACCATATTATTATAACAATATAGTGCACATAAATCGTCTCGATTTGAAAATGTATACCTTTTTATCTGGTCCACGACGTTCACTTGTATTTTATTTTTTGTTCCTGGGCCAACCGAAGAAAACACGCGTTAATAGATTTTGGTTTTCTATTGTTCGACTTTTTTATTGGTCTTGAAATTCTTTATTTCAACTTCGACAGCGATTAGAATTACATTTGTGTTTCTATCGTTTATCATATGCTTATATTAAAACTTGTAAGTACCTACGTGATAATTTTATATATTGTATACAAATCTTGTGTTCTTGCGAAATCTGTCGGAACCGATAAATACGTCACTGTGTTACAATAACTATAAATTACACACCATATAAATATTATTAATTTATAACCTAAACATGACCAACATATCTAAACGCGTAATAATTAACGTATACTAATCTTGCTCACATCTATTCCTAAAAAGTTCTGTTTCTGATTTATATTTTATATTTCATTGAGCACTTCAAAATAATAATAATAATTTCATTATTATTATTATTATTATTATTATTATCATCATCATGATTATTAATACCCTATACTCTATAGATAATAGATATATTTTGTTTTTGATCTAAAAGGAGACCAATCTCACTGTTTAATTATTGAATTCACCATTATAGGAATAATATTAGTTGATTGCGTTTGCAACATTTATCTCAGTTACTATACCTAATAGAATTACTTTTTTTTAGCACAAAAAATAAATGTAACTAACTACGTAAAAAACTAAGATTGGCCATTTTAGACACAAGCCACGATCGCAGATACAAATAATTAATAAATTCTAAAATAATGGTTAAACTTTAAAGTGTACCATAATAATATACTCCCGTAGTGACGTGATATATTTTATTAAAAATTAAACAGAATTTTCAAAAAAATAATTCGATTAGAATAGTCAATAATTGTAATTATTGTTTTGTTTTAAAATCGTAATTTCAAATTTGTAAGTGAATTTTATAGTGTTCACCGTATTATAGTGATGATTGTTATCACCACCACTTAGGTTGATTTGCAAGATAAAGATATTAATGATATTGAATTTATGAGTGATACTCTGTTTTCCGTAAAGATTTTGAGAAAAAAAAAACATTAAAAAATAGGTTTCTATTCCTTTTTTGATCGATGTGACGTTTGGACGTTCGGTGTATCTGACAGTAAACATTTTTGACCTTTTTTTGTTTATTTGATATATTAATATATTAGCCGTTAGGTATTTATATACATATATATATATATATCAATTTAGTTGTTAGCATAACATTAGTAGGTAATCAATATTGTATGTCTTCGTTCCTAATAGTTTTTTGGACATTAAAATCTGGGTCCTACTGCAATAATCATAAATTAAACATAATATTTAACAAAATATAAACTACCTGTAAGCTGCTGTACAGAATAAGTACCTACGCAGCAGATGACTGTAATTGTTATACGTTTAATATATTGTAATGTGACACAAATACGTTTACAAATAAAAAAAAATAGTGTCAGGCAAATGTCTAGAGGCTGTTGCACTAATAACTATAATAAGTGATAAATATTCACATATTATATGCTTAGGTACGTAAAATACTACATCTATATGCATCTATACTTTCGGTTAGCTACTTTAACGAATATCTAATAACTCGACTACCAAGCAAAGATATCGTTTCGTTTTTATCGTTATAACTCCAGTAAGTGATTTCATTTTTAATTTATGTCGTACATTCGTACATAATATATATCATAAAATATATAATTGAATTTTACTCGAAAACTTTTTTAGTAAATTGTAATAACAACAGTGTTGTATTTTCGGCTTATCACATTAGTAGTTCTACGAAGTTTCATTATACTCTTGGTACATTAACTAACTTTATTAATTCGTATTTCTTAATTTATTTAATGTTCTCAGCGCGTTATTTATCTAAATTAAATTACATTTTTTACCTTTTTTTCGTTTATTTGATATAATATTAATATATTAGCCGTTAGGTATTTATATATATATATATATATATCAATTTAGTTATTAGCATATTGAATGATTTCGTTCCTAATAGTTTTTAGGACATTCAAATCTAAATTAAATAATCATATTAACTTAAAAATTTAAAAATGTTAGATCAACAAAATAAATTTGCTTACTACCTAATTAAAACGACGTTCAAAAGAGAATCATTAAATAATTATATTAGCCATTTAATTTCCACATGACACATTGAATATATAAACAGCCACGATCAGCGGGAGCTTACAATATTTATATCACAAAATTGATCATGACACGGGTATTTTATAAAATAAGCATTCATTGTTTTCAACTGAGACCACCTGTGTTATATAATAATACAACGTGAAAATAATACACAATTGAGTTGACCTTCAAAATTAGCTATACCACACGCCTACAATAAGTGTATTGTTAAGTTTTTCGTATACTGTCATTTCAGTATACTTTCGCTTTTTCTAGTTGAAAAGGATAACTTGGATAAATTAATTTTCATAGTTTCAGACTTTTATACGTATAAACTGTTCATTATTCAATTATTTTAACTAATATTATACCAACTATTTATTAGTGTGTCTAATTTATAGAGTTTTTTTATTGTTATACATGCCAAATTAAAAATAACCTATGAGTATGTGCACAGTTTTGAATTTGCACACATTTTGTATTTTTTATCCAGTGATCTATTATAGCAATGACCATTTGCACAACTAGGGGGGGCTAGAGCCCCCTGACTAAGATTTAGCCCCATAAATATCCATTATTGATTTAGATATAAGCCCCCTGTAGGTTTTTTAAATAAATAGTCTTGTTACCCCCCCTAGAATTTTAACCCTAGTTGCGCCTAAGGCAATGACCACGTTTTTGAATAGCTGACGAGCAAAAGTTGTTTTTACCAGGAGCGTCAAACTTTTAAAGACCCTTCTGCATTACCAATTACGCTCACATGCAGACACTAAATATTCGCTTAACGATTTGAATCGATCATCGAAAGTGGCTATTACACAGCCTCCGCGTCAGTGTATACCTAATAAACCGTGTGGTATATGTATAAATAATAACTATTTCACTGGTCATTAATAAACACATTTATATAACCCACGGTGCAAGAATAGTTGAATATCTTCAACTATTTAGTATGTATAATTGTGGTAATGGGTTGACCATCGCGGGGTTCACACGGAATACGTAGACAGTGTAATAGCCCATTTATGCTGTTTGCAATGTTAGACATAATACGTATTACGATAACAAACCATTTCAATCGATCGGTTATAATAAAAATAATACATATTCTGATTTTATAATTTCTGCAGGTCAAGACTGTCCAGATGGCGTTCCAGTAACGTACGTCAAATATAGTAATTCAGCTCCGAGATCTGTGGTACAGCCGATCCTATTGTACGCCAGCACTCCCGGAGTCGCCATAACGGCTGAATGTTACAACAGGTAATTAAAAAAAAACCTCAAATTTAGGTATGACTTTAAACGTTTTCATCCTTCTCGACGTCTTATTGTTGACATCCGTAAATAATTGTGTGAATTGTACTGCAGATGTAGAAAGTCTGTGGACTGCGCCGGATTCATAATAGATTACACGTCGACGTCGTGTTACCGGGTGCCCAACATGGGAAGTTCCACCGACAATATCGTCGTCACCCCAAATGTTAACTTTTTTAGGAAAGCATGTCTCCGTGGTAAGTGCTTAGCCAATATTTATACGGCCGGGTCGATCAAATATTTGCCAACCTAACCCAACGTCATAATGTCATAATTTGCCATTAGTCCCCGAATCGTGTAACCGAAGAGCGTGGCCGATCGAGGTATCCATGGACTACGAAATAAGCGGTTTTCAGTATTCGGTTGTGCCCAATGTCGGCGACAAATGGCGATGTGCCCAACTGTGCATCGACCAAAACGATTGCAAGTCGGCGAACTACTTTCGACTGACAAAGATGTGTTCTCTGAACTCCGAAACCCGCAAGACCAAACCCACAGCGTTCAATCCGAGTCGAAGTCAAGTCGAATATTTAGAAAACGAATGCGCCAATACACTGCCAGGTTTAAAAATATACACTATTTTATGTTTTATACTAATGGTACCTAAAATTATTCAATAATGGTATGATACTTAAGGTGTAAATCAAATTAGTTCGTGCTGGCACGAACCTGTGTATGATAGAACTTTACAACAAGTTGACTTACAAGTAGAAAACATTAACATTGAACAAGTACGAAGTCACAGTGAATAATAATTAATAAAATAATTGATTTTGATATTAATTAATAAATTTTATTATGTATACAGTGCAAGGAGAGATGTGAATCTGAACAATATTTTAGCTGCAGAGGTTATACTTTTAAATGTCCTACAGATGAGTTTGGTGGCACTCTTTGTCTTTTACATGGTGACGATACAAGCACAGCCGGCCCACTCATTCCATCGCCATGTTCCACTTATATAGAAAGAATTACTTGCATTGATTGTAAGACAAACATATTTTATTTTTCCAAACTAATTGACTTAAAATTTATTTAAACGTGCCTACTAATTACTCGTTAAAAGTAATACTGTTAGATTTCCAATTACATTTTAAGCATCGCACACATAATGACTATAGTAATGACTATAGTTTGATATAATTATATTAAATATACCTTAATTCCTTTGAATATTCTATAATATAACTTTTGTTTTGCTTATACGTTTTTCGTTCAAAGCATTTTTGGACTAATCGTCGGCATCGCCTGCCCCCTTGATAATAATATATATGATAATATGTACCTAAAGTAAAAAAAAAAAAAAATCATGTTTATATGTACATTGTATTTCAGTAAGCGTATCGTGTAGTGATGATTCTATGATAGTGTCGTTGAGATCTCAGGGCTTCAAGGGCCGAATGTTTGTGCTGGGAAGACCAGAAGAATGCGGCGTTAACGGTCGCCATACGGATATGACAACGATTACCCTGCCGATCGTCGAAAGCAACACTCAGCGTAATCGCTGTGACGTCTTAGTGGCTAAATCGGGAAACAGCAACAGGAAGTTGGCTACAGCTGTTGTCGTAGTACAACACCACCCGATCATACAAACCGTCGGCGATCGAGTGACAAAAGTGTCGTGTGCTATTGGTTCGAGTCCCCTACCGTCGTTCTTGGCCTCTAGACCGCAGAACATCACTTTAGACGCTACATTCGGTGTGGCAGAACCGAGGTATGCATAATATTAAAGTGTTGTTGAGCACACGTCGTGGACGTTAGGCAAATTTTACAAATATCAGGCTCAGCTAAAACGATTTTCAAAATAATATGTAGGTAATCACATCACGAATCAGAATGGACATTCGATTAAGCTTATGAAAAAAAAGTAGGTACTACCTATAAAATATATTCAAATTTTTGGATAACAGTTTTCGTTCAATATTTAAATAACTACATACCAACAAATATATTGAAAACATTGTTATTATTTTAAAAACTCGATTTTATAAAATATACATATTAATTTATTATTAGGATTGGTAACGAATATAAACAGTAATTGTCGCTCTTTGATGTCTGTGTTTCAGAACCTATGAATCGAATTTTTTGTGTTTTTTTTCTATAGCACTATAGATTATACTATTATGTTTATTACATAATTTCATAATTTGTATAATTTATTAAAATATCCAACACATTATTATAAACAGTGGACATTATACGCTTAGTTATAATTTTATATTTTGATTGGTCATTGGTAGGTATGAAATTAATAAAAAATTATCAAACAAATAAAAAAAAAAGTAATTTATATAACAAATACTTTTGAAAATGAGCAATTTTTAAAGTATTTAGTTTATAGGTACCTACTTTAATTGTATTCTATTTATATTAATCCAAATACTACATTTGAAATATTATAAATAGCATGAAAATTATTATTGTTATTATTTATCTAATAGCATACATAACACAATATACAACGACGGTGGATACGATCCGAATGGTTTGGTTGGTTCGGCAAATCAAGTCGCTAAGATGAGAATTTTAGAAGTGGGACGAAACGTAAAACAAGTATCTGAAGTGAAACTTGGCGATGAATTGGAACTCCGGATTGACGTGAATCAACCATATAGTAAGCCATTTGTATTTATCGCTTTAATTGTATTGACACTTAATTATACTTAAACAATCGTTTCAGACGCAACACAATTAAGGGCCGGCCACTTGATCGCTAGTTCTGGAGATGGTCTGGACTCTTTGTTACTTTTAGATTGGAGAGGATGTCCTCCAGAACCATCGACATTTCCGGTTTTGAATTTGACACCTCCAAATTCAATGGTCGCAAGATTCAAAGCATTCCGATTTCCTTCGTCGCCAGTACTACGGTTTAGTCTCATGATGATGTTTTGTGATCAGCTGTGTAAGCCAGTGAGTATATTTTGAAGTATTTATAAGTTGTTTTTTCAACTATTAAGTTAAATTTGTTTTTGGATTTGTTTTAAAACAAATGTTATATAATTTATTGTTTTGTAATTTGTTGTATAGAGTGATTGTGGAAACGGACAAGTGTCCCATGGTCGACGAAAACGCGATGTTCATACCTCAGAAACTAAAACAAAGGAAGTACCGTTACAACTCGCAATCGTAGTACGATCTCTTGAAGAACAAGAAGAAATTATAGCCAGTCAAAGCCAAATTAGTAATAGTAACAATAATAATGATCGATCATCTAGAAGATTGGAAGCTTCAGGTATGAATCAAAATATTAGTTTCAACTACATTTAAATAATAAATTTAAAATGTATTTCACTTCAAAAATTGATGGGTTATGCCATGTAATATAGTTATTACAAACCTTTTTTATTATTAAAATATAAATTGTACAATCAAACTATAAAAAAATAGTACCTATAATTATCAGCTTACATATTTTAATGATTAATTATCAAATTAATATTTAGTCTTTAATGTAATGGTTAAACTACTACTTAGTAAAATTTATTTTTTATTTATCAACACAATATTTATTATTACGAAATTGTAAATATTATGTTTTAAAATTATTATATAACCATTAAATTACCTATCCAATATTTATAATTTAGTTTTAAATGTCCATGTATATAACGGTTATTGAATTCTAATATGCAATTAATTATATTATATTTTTACAGTGATTCGCAACAATGAATGGTGCATTACTTGGCCTATAGGATTAGCTATCGGTATAATTCTAGTCACTATGCAGACATTACTTGTATTAGGCTGTTGGTCATTTTTTCGACGTTCAAATCAAAAAGTCCTAAATGATCGTGTGACTTTAAATTCTGACTTTCAACCGAGACATGTCACTTGGGCCGACCACCAATAAGCTTACAAAATATGTTTTATACCTATAATTTTGTTAGTACCTAAGTACGTTTACCATTTTTTTTTTATTTAATATCGTTTATAATTTTATCTAAAAACTTTATGTACAAACTAGTTAATAACCAAAAATAAATTTATTTTTAAGAATAGACGGGAATTCAATAAAACGTTAAGTTGTATATTAAAAATCATTATGTTACTATATACAGAGTGGTACACCAAGACTGCTCACCCCAATTTTTACCTTTAATTAAGCATTTATTCAAACTCTGGTTTTTTTAAAATTCTAAATACATACACTTAGATTGTAAATGCCAATGCCATTTAAAAGAGAACAGCCCGTTTTTATTATAAATTACTAAGCTGATAATTTTTTTTTTTAATGTTAATGTAAAATCAAAATTTGGATGTGTATTTCATTTCTAAGTTTTTAAATCTTATGTATGAAGAGTATTAGTCCATGTCAATATTTTTGCATGATACATGCAACGGGTGCTACAATGATTTGAAAATTAATGTAAATAATATTAATCTATAGACATTTTATAATTTATCAAAATTATCTAAATATAATTAGTGCTATAGGCTAAATATTAAATATATTTTATATGTTATGTAGGTATAATGGTTAGACAGGATTAAATTAATGGTATTGACGATCTAAGTAATTAAATATATTATGATCTAAAATTTGAATAAATACATTGTTAAAGGATAAAATAGGGTGAGCATGTTCGGTGAATCATCCTGTATGTACTATGTAATTATCAGATTAAGTCAATACAAATTATATATTTTCATAGAATTTCAAAATTAGGTATCAGGAACTGTGAATTATAATTATTAAATACAAAAACATATCAAATATTAGCTACCTAAAATTAGTTAACATTAATTTAGCAACGACGCTACTCAGAGTACGCACGACCAGTGACTGTTTATTATTATCTTATATTTGTTTATCGAGTATATACTATTATATAAAAATTGAAATAAAAAGTATAAACCTAAAAAAAAAATCCGCTCATTGAACGAATATATAAATAATATAATTATATTGCTTTTCGATGAACCTACATTTAATAACAAATACATAATAAATTTTCTGTAATTGATTTGTTTGTATAATAAAATACTGTAAAACTGATAATGTGTTACGAAATTTACGAAATATTTAACGTTGGTATAGGTATATTATAATATATTTATGTATAAGAAAAATACAAGACGTTTTGCGTAGTCTATGAGTATTAAATAATATTAATTTATTTTATAAGATTTTATGACTTGTATACATTATATAATTATTAATAATTAATTGCAAAATAAGATATTATAATTAATTAAATTTGTATGAATATTAAACACATTTTTCAATTTTCATCAA
Organism: Acyrthosiphon pisum; assembly: GCF_005508785.2. Taxonomy (NCBI): domain Eukaryota; kingdom Metazoa; phylum Arthropoda; class Insecta; order Hemiptera; family Aphididae; genus Acyrthosiphon; species Acyrthosiphon pisum. Next base: position 96,193,800 of record NC_042495.1, read on the forward strand.
GTTTTATTTAGCATTTTCAATTTATTTATATTTAATTGTAATAATAAATCTCCTGATTAACTTAAAATGTTTTATTAAAAATAAAATGCATATTGTGCACTTATAACGGTATTAGATGTTGAGATCAGCCTGGAGATCAGCCTGTTCCATTTCCTAGTGTTTTTAAATACAATTTACCTGAACGACTGAAACACCTTTTTACCATCTATACCCCAGGAATTGAAACTAAATCCAATTTGTACACAATATAAAACTATTGATTACAAAATATTACAAATATATACGAAATTATGTGTAGATGCGTTACTAAAACGAATTAAATTACATAATAATATTATATCGCAAGAATATAAAAATATCAAATCGTAATACGTGTTAATATTTTATTTTCTGCCAATCGAATTTATTTGTTTTTAATTTTTTATGCCAATAACTGTAGTCCGTAATACTTATGAACAATAAGCAATCGTTTCTGTACGTTTAAGAAAAGAACAAAAAATATACCACAAAAAGCTAAAAATTAGTTTTTTGAATGAAAAGAACAGAAATTAAAAATGTTGTGATTTTTTACACTTCGGTTTTTTTTCATGTTTACATAATTTTTTTCTAATATTGGTCATATTGTCACATTATAATATAGTTATACGATGGAAAACTATGGTTTTGTTTTTGTCAAATATCAAATATCGACTTGTTTTCCGTTGAGTCACTCCCATTATTTTATAATTTATTTATCTATTTAAAAATATATCCCAACAGTCGTGTTTTCAATTGACTTTTTGCCTACTTTTTTATAGCATTTTTTACGATAGCAACATCCATATATTTTCAATTCGTGGAATTATTTATTTTAGTACCTACACTTGGACTTAAAGAAACACACGTCACTACATCAGTCGATCGTTTTTTCATTTTCGTTTATATTTTATTATTTTGTCATTTTTGTATAATATTTTTATCTCATGTATTACGCAATATTCCAGAAAATATTTTAATGCTTATTTATATACGTTTTTGACTACTTATACAATATTCTATCCCTATTCCCAACTAATGAGTAATAAATATTTTTAATTAATTATTCTTAAAATATTATTTAGTATAGGCAAAATGCGTAGCGTCCAAAGGGATTAATAACTAATTGGCGACCGCAGTTGGGTTTTAAAAAATAAAAAAACAGGTACCACATTTAGTTTATTCTAATTTCTAGTACACTAAAATATTTTATACAATATACATTACGTACCTATGTAATTCTCTTGGCAGTCAATGTCACTGAAATAATTTACTATCGTTATTGGATTCTGATTGTGACTTTTTCGTCATCGTCAATGAGCATTTCATTAAAAAGTGTAATCTCGAATATTTTCTATTTTTAATATTTTTAACTATTCTAATGGAGTATATAAGGACGGCCAGTGAATTAGATTTTCTGATTTTCGTTTATACTATTAGAGTCTGACGGCTTACAATGTTCTTAAACTTTTTGTATTCTTTATTGTTGACTGCCATTGCTTCTTTAGATTTGATTCCAGTCGGGCTCACTATATATATAGTCTATACGAACTGCAAGCTAATAATAAAATGAGCACGCTGAAATAATCTTTTACAAAAATGTAATTATAATAATTAATTTATAGTAGGTTTTAAATTAATTACATGTGCGTTAATTATTTATAATATTATGTATCTACACTGTATACATAATTTACCGGATCACGTGTTGAAACTTAACTAGACAGCTGCAGCTAGACTAACGCATAGTCTTACTATACTCTATTATTATTATTATTATTATTATTATTATTATTTATTGTCTACCTCGTGATCCGATGTAAAAGGAATCAAATACCCTCAAATATATAACATTTTATACTACCAACTGTATACTTTATATCACTGTTGTTTATTGGGCATCTGTCCGTCTATTTAAACAAACATTTTTACCCTGGATAAAATTATGTTTCCATTGGGGAGTAAAAATATACTACAGCTACCTAGTCTGTAGGTAATTTTTTTGCAAAATATATTATAATTTTTGTTTATAAGACATTATAAGTTGCTAAGTCAGAAATTGTATTCCCAAGAGAAAATCTTTCGAGATCAAACCTCAAACCAATATGCATTTTGTGATCGATAGTGATTTAAATCAAATTTTTTTTAAATTTGTGTACCTACGTGTTATAGTGCGCATACTACGATAGCTTTTTATTTATTAATCCGACACACTCGATCATTGTCAACCGGTATTTTTCTTTATAACATTTTTAAAACATAAATTATAAATAATAAAATACAAAATAATAGTAAGCACAATTATTATTAACCCAGGTTTTTATTACCTCGCATATCTGGTCATTTTACTGAGGGTAATTATAAATTATAATATCCTAAAATATACTTAACGAGAGAAGGTAAAAATCTCCAGTGGTTAAAACCACGGTCTGTAGTTTGTGACTTTGTGTACATATAAATATTATATATTTAATTTTGTGTAAGAACCTGATTAAAATCAAACAGATTTTTAGATACATAATATAAGTACATAAAAATACATCACGCCTAAATAAAAAAAAATCCTAATGAAAACGCATAAATATCAATTATGAGATTAAAATTCTCAGGAAATAGTTAATGGAATATTAAAATAAGTGTACTTTTATAATTTATTTCAAGGAGTCAGAACGATACATCAATATTTATCCAAAGTTTTTTTGCTCATAAACTTTTCTTCGTAAAACAATTTTCACATTTTTTAATCACTTGAAAAAATATGAAAAAAATAATTTGCCAAAAGTATCACATAATAATTTCAGTTTTATTATCTTATCCCTTAGGTACATAAAACAATTACCAAAGTTGAAATTTAATTTATTACACTTTATGTAAATACCAAAACAAACGTAAATTATCTTATACCATTGAATAATATCGTATTAAATTTACTTATTAACTTATAAATGTGTACTTACCAATAATTAACTTTCTTTAAAAGTAAAATGTATTAGTCATGTCATTAGGTATGAAATAAATTGTATTGTAATAATATGACCGTGTAAGCTGACGTTCAAATATTTAGGTACATTGTACATACATTTTAGCGTTAATATCTAATAATATATTTTCATTTTATAAATTAATAATATTACCTAATGGCTAATAATATACATTTTTATATAAGCTAAATATTTTTTAAACAATGAAGTTTAGCCACAAAATAATAAAATGTTAACGATTTAACGATTTAAAAGATTAAATGTTGTGCATTGATAACACTATTTAGATAAATACTAGAAATTAAAAATTAAAATATAGAATGATTTTAGTGATTTATATATTAGGTAACAAATGTTGGTACCTAATTATAATACATAGATAATATAAATAATTGAGTCGATTCAAAATGTTTTTTTGTGAATAGTGTCGTCCTATAGATTTGGTATACATGTATAAATTGTAGTAATGTCAACCTCGCTTCTCCTATACAAGCCATTATATTAGATTTTTTAAACTTGGAATCATTGCGGAAATAAAAAGGATACAATTATATATCTGCTTTATTTTAAGCTCCATATCGAACATATTATTTATTGTTCAATAATTTTACTTTCTAAATTATATGTTTCAATTTCTAGTCGTTGACAATAGTAAATACTTTTTAAGTACCATTTCAGTCTACGAACTATAATATAGTCGTAAATTTATTGACTATTGATGCTCCCTGTTAAATATGTATGAAATAAGTAAATTAGTATAATATTGAAATATTTTCATGTGTAACTGTTTATGTTTTTAATTTATATTTAAATAGGCAGTTTACTTACTTAAATGGTCTATACGACTGCACAGTGTACCTACTTTATACTCTTACATAAATTGCATACTGCCTTAGTTCCAATTACCAACTGTACCTATACTTTATTTTATTTCACTATTTGGGAAACTGTAGCCTGTCTAAATAAATAAATAAAATAAAATAATTGTTTAATATGCCTACTTAGACACTTAGTTGTATTTTATATTTTTGTTTATAATAATCTGTATATGGATAACGGCTGTACTTAATGATTCAAATATTTCAAACTAATAGAAATTTCAATTGTTTGTAGAATATAGGGCAATTGAGCAATTTGGCAATTGCTATACAACATTTTGCCAACTCAGCCAAACTGTATAAAATGTAAAAAATTAAAGTTTAATAGCTAATACGTACGATTTAGACACTTCTGTTTTAAAATGTATTTTGTTTAAACCAAATCCCGTGCTCCTACTTTTGGTAACAAATTTCAATATAATATCGTCTATAGTAAAGAAAATTAGAAACCACGCGGCAATATATAATTTTATGGTTAAAATAAAAGTTTTATTACTCGTTTAGGAATGCGTTATAGTATAGGTAATATTAAAGGTACATGTGAATGTGACTAGCGAGTACGTGACTGTGACACATTGTGATGGCGTCTCAATAAATAAACACATTTGTTAACAGATTTAATAACACGCGTGTTTGCAATTCCAAAACCAATTAGAACAACGCCCAGACTTAACCGTAGCAAGTTTAGATTGTTTAAAGAGCCTAATTTATAATGGAAATGACAAAACGATAAATAAACCACCTAGGTGAATTGATGAGGAAACCAGGAAACACTGATGGAGTAGAGGCGACGTATAATACATAGACCAGCCACCACCGATCATCGCAAACACCGCCGTGAGATAAGTACCCATCGCAGCAAAAAATAAATGGTATAACAACAAAAACCCTAAGCTAACAAAATGTGAAGAATTCCTCGAATAAAAAAAAAATCATTAAAGGCTGAGTAATACAATGTCTTATATTATCTAATTTCAGAAATAAAACTTTAAAATTGTAGGTATTTTTTTTAGGAGTTTCGTTAATTACGATTAAATTTGTCATTAAAGTGTACACAATAAGTTCAAGTAAGCAGTAAGTTCATATTATGTTTATGACTGTGTGAAATTATGTGTACCTATCATATGAGTGCAATGTACATATTAGTACAATAATGTTGTACCTAGTGTAACATCTTATGTAGCAGAGTTAAATTATTATATCCCATAGGTGTTGCAGTAAATAGTTGCCTAAACTTCTTTACCTAATTAAATATACTTGTATGCATACATGTTCAATGATTAAATAAATATTTTCACATGGATAAGACGTTACTAAATTATACCTTTTTTATTATACTGAATTATAGACCAAGCAAAGCTAATTTTTCTATGGATTCAGATAGACTATTTTTTTTTTTTTTTAATAATAGTTTTTCTATAAAAAGTTTCTTCGAACCATTAAATTTACAAAATTAAAGAAAGTTGAAATTTACGATTAATCTGTTTTTAACACTTCTTTGTTTAATTCGTAATTTACTCTAATTTTATTGTACTCGTATTATAATAGTCGTATGATAAAATCTTAAAAGACGAAACAAAAATAGTTTAGCGTAATGAAAATCTTATTATTATATAAATGAACTCGTTACAGATTTTGTTATTTAATAAAAATTCATGTTTAATTAGGTATTTTCTGTGTATAAATAATAATGTAGCAATATAGGGGATTTCTTGGGTATAAAATTAACATGGTAATAAGATATCGTAAACAGTTGCGATTATTCGTAAAATTAAACTCACTCCAACTTTGTCAATTTTGTATTAAAAAGAAACAACCTTTTATACAAAATATTTATAAAAAACCGTTGAGTTAGGTTGTATCGCACGTGTACGTACACCGAAATGGTTAAAAATTAGACATTTTCATAAAACGTGTATTTGCCGGTACTTATTTAAACCACATCCAGTTTCAATATTTATATTTCATAGTGGTACCTTTTAGCGTGAACACTGAACATCGATCAATTTTATCATTTATGGACCTTTTCTTGAAAACTTTGATGCAGTAACATGGTATAATACAATATTGTGCGTATGGACAAACCAACAGTACGTCCTTAACTCACAGTTGATTGATTTATTTGAACTTGCAAAAATTATACTCCTATAAATAAAGCAATTATTAAAGTCGCTTTAACATTACCAACCACTTCAAGTTCAGTTGGAAGAACTTGCAGGTAATTAGGTATCTCTGAATATTCAGTGCAAACTTTTTCCATTGATAATTAATCAATTTTTAAGTACAAATTTAATATGTTTTTGCACCGTTTAAAATATGTGGCGAAGCACCCAAGCAGCTTGGCAATTTTAAATACATAAGTATAATGTATACTGTACTTATGTAAATAAAAACCAAATTGAAATTTTGAAGATACCATTGATCATTTTGGGTTAAGCACCTGACGTTTATCACTACGCATTGTTTAATATTAATTTATTACAATATTATGTTATGAATCTAATATGTTATAAGTTATAACATTTATATAGTTGAACAAAATAAATTATCATCATTATACCTACAGGACGTAAAAAGAAATTCCATTGCTCTACAAATTGTTTTTATCCTTCTCAAAATTATATCTAAAAGGTTGTTACATATTTCATTATCCTCATTGCAATAGTGTTCGGTATAGGTATGGTATCTACTTGCTAATTTATGTTAGTGTTAGGGTGTAATGTTGAAATTGTATTTGTATGTTGCATCCACTAAACTCATTTTCTGTGGGAGTCCCAGCTGTTATTATTGTATTTATAATTTATGATATATTCGCCCAACTAAAACATTAATCTGACTTGTATTCAAATAAAATAAATATGTATTTAGTTTAAATTGTTTTGCTAAACGCCTATAATACCAGACACGTCATATACCCATATAGGTAACCATATAGGCATATAGGTAACCTATCAATTATAATTTAGTTATATAGGTAATGATGGTATTGGTAAAATATAGTACTAAATACGTATAATTATATCTATAGCTGATGATAATAACGTTTAAATTCACGAATGTGCATACAAATTACAAATTGAATTAACTAGGTAGGTATACTTTATAATGGAATTAAAAGGTGGCCTACGCCCTACCGTAACACGATAGGTAACAATATTCGTTAATGCACAAAAAAATAATGAGTCATATATGTGAGTGGGTGGTGTGGGTCATGTGCTGCAGGGTGGTTGAGTGAAAATGTGTGTCGCAGTGTAAAATGGTTAGCGTCACCACAGATTACAATATCTATACATAGGACGGAGGTATATTGACAAATTGACATAATGACATATTGCTAGGTATATAAAAAATCCATCTTGCTACGTAAAACAGTATATTGTGAGTATTTATGGCAAAAATATTATTAATAATATGCGGTAAAGAAAAGAAAAAATTCAGTGTTTTGACTTTATCGTTCAATTGATAATATTATTATTATAAACTTTTCAAAGATTTACAATTCCAATTTTTAAAATAATAATAAAGTATGTTTTTTAGCATAACTCCATAACATGTAATACTATAGTATATCAGGGAGGTCCGGGGGCCGCTGCGACCCTTAAAGCCTTCCCCCTCCCCTACCCTTGAAGATTAAAATTATAAAGTAACGTTTTTAAGAATAAACTAAATATTACTATAAAACGTACCTATAGTACCTACTACGTAGATAAACGTGCAATGAGTAACGTCGAAAACGATGATTCAATTCAACTTGCTTTGTACGTATTGAATCCGAATTATCGTGGTAGGAGATTTATTTTCTTTTGGCGGCCTCCGCAGTGTTTTTATGAAAGTGTAAATTATCCCGCCAACTACAAAAGGTTGGATCACCCTGTAGTATATTAGGTATATTAAATGAATAATCAATAATAAGTAAATAATAACACGCATATGGCATACATAAATACATACATATACATACATACATACATACCTACGTATATATATGTTACGGTCAATGACGAAAATTTTGATATTTACGTTAAAGCCCGGCCAATGTCGAAAATTACCTTATACAATACAAATTTACGTAAATGACCGGTAATTTACGTAAATGGCGATACATAATGGTTAATGTTGTAAACACGGGTATTTTTTTATTATTTACGTCAATTCCCAACTCTTGTTGGACGTTGTTGTAAATTATACATTTATAACATACTGGTCACTGTTAAGTGTCAGTTATCTATCTACACACGTTAGGTACTAGTGTACTACGTTAGTATGTATTATTTATAAAAATATCATCGATAATCAGCGATAGTTACTCGAGCAAACCATAATAATATTAATATATAGCTGATGGCTAAGTTAAATAATGCCGTGCTTATCTAACAAATTATCAAAGGTAGGTAATTAGTTTTATCGGATTTTTTTTCCCATAACGTATTTTAGCTATTTCAGTTTCGTTGCAGACATCGTATCGTTTCATATCGCTTGATTCGCAGTTCGACCGTTCGACAATT
>NC_042495.1:96203945-96207275 GCF_005508785.2 Acyrthosiphon pisum
GCAAAGAAAGTTTCGTTGATTTGGAATCTAGTAAATATCCGAAAAAGAAATTACGCTGAGAGAAGCTGCAGGTTTTAATAGTGTCACTGGATCACAAGGTTACAGAAGGTGCAATTGCAAACTTAAGTGCAGAACAAACAAATGCATTTGTCGATCAGCGGGAATACTGTGTAACTCAAAATGTCACAACAGCATGCCTTGCGAAAATAAATAATAAATGATAAATATAATATATTATTAATAATAAAAAAATAATAAGACAGTTATTAATAGGTGTAGTCTGTAATTAATTTTATTTACGTAATTGACCAACAGTCAATGGTTAATAACGTTAAGATTCGGTCATTGAGGTAAAATTGTTTTATTTTATTTTGTAATTTACAACAATAACCTATTATCTTGGATACTGACGTTATTGCCCGGTAGTTAACGATAATAACCTAGAGAATTGGCTTCTAACGTTAATGACCGGTTAATAACGTAAATATTCAATTTTCATCATTGACCGTAACATATATATCAGTGGCGTATGTACGGGGAGGGGAGGGATCATATCGACGTACTACATACTTTTAACAAATATTTACGAGTAATAAATCTATAAGCCAATACAGGTTTAAAATAGGTATGATAATTATTATTAATAAATTGTTTTGTATTTATAGTTGTTATTAAAAAAATGCTACCTACTCAATAAATTAGGTACCTACTGTAGTACTTACTGTAGGTGAAGTATTATTGTTATTTTTTAATATGGGTATAATGGTATATTATATAATATTATAATTTATAACCTATATCTATCCCTTTAATTTGATGAAAAATTTGTTCAGGAAATTATGTGCTTTAGGTTTGAACAGTTTTGTGTTTTTAGCCTATACACCACGCTATCTGTAGATAAAGAAATGAGAATTTAACTTATTTAGAAATAAGAGCACATATTTTCCTGTAACTGATCTCTAGTTTTTATAAAATTGCGTCAATTTACAATGTATAAGGTTATCTCGTCACAATTCTGAATTTAGTACCTACCCACCTATTGTATTTACCAACAACAAAGTATAATACGTTACCTATATGGCTATTTAACAGGTCTGGCCAAACCGTGGCTTAACATTTTTACTACAATTTATAATAATAATAATAAAAGGTATTATTTATTTCCCGCTCTTACCATTATTTTACATTATATTGCTCACCTATTTCAACGATGTCGCACAGGCTCTATCGGGTATGGCATGCCGGATTCCTTTTAAGCCAAGTTTTACCTCAATCGATATTCATCGCCCCATATCGCTCCTGCCTATTTCAGCCACTTCTACGAAATAAGCCGTGTAGGTAGGCCCCTAGGGCGTAATTACAGCATCACTCCTGTTCTTCGTTTTTATAGCGAATCGACCTATACTTCTCCTTATACCTTTGTCACTAAATATGCGGCTGAAAATACCATCATCCCCAATCTAGTCTTTCCCGTATTCCTCAAACCTGCAGCTTGTGTCAAAACTGTAAAGCACCTAATAACCAATAAAAGCTGCTGCCACGTCACATTTGTTCTCGAACACGATTTTTGTCCTTGAATTACATATCTATATCTAACGACATCTTATTTTCAACTTCACTTACTACAAAATAGTAAATACGTCGGTGTCCGCTTCGCCGAAAAAAAATTGACCTGTATATTCTCATCATTATTATGTTCATATCCGCATGACCAAATTTAATTTCCGTCTTCATATTCTTAAATATTTCCTAAGCTCAAAATTAAATGTTTAACTCTGCATAAAACCAAACTTCCAGAAAAAATTCTTCAATAACCAATTTTTATGCACTGCGTAAAGATTGAACGTAAATACCTAAATTATAAATAGGAAACTCAAATAAAAAGACCCCCTCTACATCTCAAATAAAACATTACACACATATCTAAAAATGAATATTGAATTAGAAACTGATATTACCATTTTACCACACAGCACACGTTACCATACAACTCATTCTCTGATCACCCAAGACGTACCTACCTATGATCATAGAACAATATTGCTATGATTCAAGGAAAAAATCATTGAAAATGTCAAGGGCGCGGAGCGGAAGTCGATGGAAGAAAGAATCAAAGCGAACTACCGACGGCGATTGAACAATATTGGTCGCCGGAACAAATATTTTTTGGAATAAATAAGCGTTGGGAACTTGGGAACAATTAATGTTAATAATTCTAGAAAAAATTTACGTAGATTTTGAATATTATTCAAATTTCAATTTGAACAAATTGACTTTGAAACAATTTGTTTATGGAACAAAAGGCAGTGATCCGGTCCAACCCACGAACACCGCCGCGCCTATCGCGTTATCACGGTCGGCGGTGATGGTGCCGTGGAGGTGGTACCCGCTTATCAGGTCGCCGTCAGTCGTCGTCTTGTAAACAACGCGAGCTCGTATGAACAAACGATCGCAAATGAACGGGAAAATTCAGTAAAACGAGCGATGCGCATTGCCTTGCGCTACTGGCGACCACCGAAGACGACCACTACATCACGTCCGCGGGCGACAACTACGACGACGATTTGTTGTTGACCGCGTCCGCGACGGTGGCGGTCAATGTCAATGTGACCGGCGGCGGCGGCAGTGGCAGCTGCGGGGTTGACGCCGACGACGTCGACATGGAGCTGACCAAAGTGTGCCGGCTGTGTCTGGCCGCGGTCGAGTGGCCCGTCAGCGTTTTCGACGAACTGTCCGACAAGATAGCCCAATGCCTGCAGATTCACATATCCCGGACCGACCAGCTGCCCAAACACGTGTGCGTCAAGTGCAAAGATACCGTCAACGAGTTCTACGCGTACTACACCAACGCGGTCGAGTGCCAGAAACAGCTCGATCAGCTGGCGGACGTCCAGCACAACATGGTAAGCAGACGCTCATCGGTGGTGCATCGCAGTCACCGCACCTTGGTGGTCTTGTAGATTTCCACCACGTCAACTCCAATCGCTTCGGTGTAGTATTCTCTTTCTGTTCCCACCACACACTCTCGTTTAGAGTTGCCTGGCTATCGTGGTCTTTTCTTTTCTTCATCACTGTACTCTAGTAGTTGTACGAGTAATTGTTTGGGCCGATTCGCTTGTCCCAATCTATTGATATTTAATAATTATTCAGTAGTTTTGGTTTTTTTTTCTTTTAAAGGTGTGTCCGTTATCTAACAACAGTCTCCAATGAATAGATAAAATTGATTTCATAAAAACAATTATATGATGATATTAGAAACAATTTCCTCGCATCAGTTAATTTCGAGGGGTAAACCACTCTTGGTAATCAGTGTACAAATGTTTGGAAATC
>NC_042495.1:96207375-96210799 GCF_005508785.2 Acyrthosiphon pisum
CACAATGTAATGTATTATCACTTATCAATATTAGTTTACTTTATCAAAAATTAATGATAAGCTGTATAAAACAATTTATTTAAAACTATGACAAAATAAAAGAAAACAAAGACATTTTCCGATGCTTGGTATAATGCTACTAACTTAAAGTTTTTCTTAAAATTTAAATTGATTTAACCAAGCGGTATTTTTTTTACAACCTGTAACTGAGAACCAACCGGCAAGCTATACCAAAAAAAAATAGTAATTATAGTATATATACCAGATACCTACATTATTTATATTTGAATGTATATTCAATGTCAATTTGCTCATACATTATACATAATTAATTGATACGCCCATTAATTTGGCAATAAACCAGACACCCGATTAGTTATTGAGTGCAAACTTTATGATTGAAAAGTATATTCAAGATTTTTTAAATAGTTCTAATTTTAACAAGTAGTACACTACCACTAGTTTCAGTCGGCCAATTCACTAAAAATAACCTACTGGAACTTTACACGGAGTATTTGGCCACCGATGTGGCTCAATTCCAATCGTATGTTATAAATTTGGATAAATTATGTAGAGAAAATGTTTATTTGAATTATATCTATACCAATAACCATATTTTAAAAGGTACCACCTTTTCTCTATAACAATTTTATTCCTCTAAATTATCTCCCTTCATCAAAACCATTTTATTTTAAAATTAATTGAAACTTTTATTATATTTTATTTACATGACTTGATTTTGATTACGCAATAGACGATGTTGTTGAAGTGTTTAACGTTGTTCTTTGCATAAAAGCAGTCGAAATAAATAGCATTGCCCCAGATTCGGAAAGCAAACAATTCCAAAGCGATTTTACTTATACTAATAAAAGTGGTATACTAACTACCATACTGGACATATCTAAATAAAATATAGAAATATAACAAATAAACTAACTTCAAAATACTATAAAAATTTTTTTTGTTTTTTATGAACAATAAAAAGTACCTATCAACAACGTTAGACAGTCATTTAGACATTATACATTAAATAAAAGAGTTAATAGTTATTATTAGTTTATTAAAATTACATTGTCAATTTATCAAATATATATGATATAATTTGACTGTACCTACAATCTTTGAGTAATAACTATTATTTTATACATACTTCGGAAGTTCTTGATCAATATGCTTAAATACTGCTCAGTAATTAGTGGAGTCTGAAGTCTGATTGAATTAATATGTAGATACCTACGTATTTATTAAAGCATTAAACTATTATATGGATTCAAATTGTAAATACATAATAAATATAATATTTCTACCTATTCTCTGTCCACCGTAAAAAATATAACTTAACTGATAACAGGTATTAAGACATTATTATAGGTTGGTAATAGTAAATACTTTTAGCTTAGAATTACCTGATTTAACACAAATAATTATTAATCTTTTTAGATTTTATGTACCTATTGAAGAAATGCGTTTCCATCACTGGTTTATTAATAGTAGTACTTACCTAATACATTTCATTATTAGAATAATCAATATAAGTACTTAATTATAATTGATTAATCACAACAGAATACTAATGATCTAAAATAAACGAAATATAAAAGTCTGCAATACCCAAATGGCTAAATGTTCTGGAAAAATAAAAACGCATTGAATTGCAGAATAATTTTAGTCGTTATAAAATACTAAATTATTATTTTATTACTAAAAAAAATAAGTAGGTGCATGGATTTCAGTCGATTTTGCACAGTTTCCTAAGTATATACTATTTTAAACGCATCCAGGCGCTTAGTCTTTGCCTGTCATTTGACACGCGTATACTAGTGGACCGTTAAGTAAAAATGAGTAAATAATTAGGCAGGTACGAATTTTTTTAACATGGTTCTCTGATTCTTTCGTAACATTTGAATACACTTCCCATGAAGTATGAACACTGAACAGATCGAGGGGTAAACCACTCTTGGTAATCAGTGTACAAATGTTTGGAAATCTGTGGAAATCTGTGGTAATCTTTGGAAATCTCTGGCAATCTTTGGAAATCTTTGGTAATCATTGGAAATCTTTAGAAATCTCTAGAAATCTATGGTAATCTTTGGAAATCTCTGGTAATCTTTGGGAATCTCTGGTAGTTTTTTGAAATTTAGAATTAATTTTCGATTTTGCAAACCTCAGTAGACATGTTAAAACAAATAATCATAGCATTTTGGTGAATTAATTTAAAATAAATGTATAAGATTTAAATAATAAGGTATCCTATTTAAGTTCAAAACACGATATCAACACTTGATATTCAAATTTTTCTATTGAATTATAATAAATTGCAAAATTGTTTATTATGATTTTGAAAAGTTTCAACTACTTGTGATTGTATCGTTTAAGTTGTTCTAAATTTATAATTAGGGGTAGTTCAACATGAAAAAAGCGGGTAAGTGTGCGATAATCTGCTGTACAGTTGGTTACAAGTTATAAGTATGTACTGTAATGTATGGTGTTAAATTTAATTCAACTCTGAATTCAATGATATAATATACCTATCATCGTATAAGAAAAAACGATTCTGAGCGGAGATGGTTTATCAGCCTTGGATATTTTATATTATACTTATAGTGTTAATATTACAGTGTTATTATTAATACAGTACCTAGCCAGTAAGTTTAATTAATATTATTTGCATATTATCATATTTGGATACAATAATATTATACCTACTTCAGAAGTTTCAAATAGTTTTAAATTAGAAGAAAATAACTAAAATTGTTGTTCTTGTTTATTTAATATGCAATTTCGTCCAAATTTGAATTTTAAATAACTATAAAAAAAAACTGTTTATATATTATTATTTTTAGATTTTTTGGTTACAGAATTTACTCGAGAATTAATTACTTATTTGTGGAACCTTGTTTCTTAGCTATAAAAATTTAGCGTTTTCTTATCTATTCCGATGTTTACAATACTGTACGTCTGTACCCATCCCATAGACCTTTTACTGAGTAAAAGGTCTATGACCCATTCCTATAGGTCTATCGTTCATCTTCTATTATTTATGGATATTATCACAAGTCACATATTATCATTATTATTTATTTATTATTTGACATTTTACAATAATTTAAATTTTATCTTTATACATAACTGCAACTCTGCAAACTCTATCAGGAGACTATATTATTATATGATCTATATATAATATAATATGGCCTCTATGGCTCAAAGACATAGATGGATTTGTACAGTGGCGTAGCCAGGGGGGGGGGGTTTTGGGTGTTTAAACCCCTCCTAATAAATATATTGTTTATAGGGTTCGGGACTGCTTGCAAGTTATACATTTGTCTTATGAAATGGCAAAATTAAATACAAAGTTTGAATTTGCATATTTGTGTATTTTTTTATTTAAATGTACATACAATATTCGGGAGAAATTATATTT
>NC_042495.1:96212114-96230635 GCF_005508785.2 Acyrthosiphon pisum
TCTTGGTAATCTATGAAATCTCTGAAATCTTTGGTAATCTTAGGAAATCTCTGGTAATCTTTGGAAGTCTGAAATCTAGTGTACAAATTTTTTAATAGTGGTTTACCCCTCGGTTAATTTACCAGAAAGGTTAATTTGATTTAGGTTAACATGTTTTTGAAAGTCATCTAAAAAAATATTAGTTACCCTTAAATGAAATAGGTACATAAACAATGATAAACAAAATATAATTGTTAGGTGCATTATCAGTCTAATTATAAAGTTTTTATTATTATAATCTGGCACTAATTATTAGTTCTAATTACCTCCTGGCTTCTATTAGTCATTTTATTAAGTATTTAATCAACAATTAATAAATACTTAAATAATTATTGCGTAAATCAATTATCTAGCCTACTTTTTTTTACAAATCATTATAATATCATTATCTCGTATATTATACTTTCATAATTTGTCAGGTGTGAACTATAAATTCAAATAATTGCAGAACAAATATATTTTTATTTTAAATTCTTTTAGAACAAAAATTGTTCATGTACCTATACCACAATAGAAATTATTTGATGTTCTAATTTGAAGAAAAAAATGTAGTAAATCTCATGTAGACATTTAAATAAATACACTTTGATAATAACTTAGGTATTTAATATTATGTATATTTGATTGATTCATTAAAATGTCTTTAATCAACAGGCTTCCAGTAGTTTTGAACCAGTGGTGACCATTAATTATGACCAAAATACAGAATACAAATCTGAATACAACGAACCAGAGAGTTGGTCTGAAAGTAATCAATCGGAAATTGAAACGAAAGACGTTGTGAAAATAGATCCGTAAGTTCATATTAAAATAATATGCTGCTTACCAAAATTATAGATCATATCTTCAGGTCTATTTTCTATAGTTTATTTAGTAGCGACTTATCGCCTGATAATAATTTTAAATCTGATTACAATAGAAGTTGCCTGTTTGATATGCTATCTAATTAAATATTTACATTCACAATAAGCAAATCTCACAGCAAATACACCTTTATCACTTGTCATTAATTTACACACTTATTAATTTATTATGTTTTACACAGCACTGATGAAATTGATGACCAAAGATCAGATAGGACTAAGACACCACGTAAGGTTAAAATAAAATTTTTCAAATGCAGAAAATGTGAAGAATCTTTTAATACCAAACACGCATTGAAAGATCATCAAAATGATGCACATCCGCACTCTGCATATAAGTGCAATTGTTGTGATAAAACATTTGACACAATGTGTGCGCGACAAAAACACAAAAAAGAAGAACATCCTAGTGTCACTTATTCGTGTGACACATGTGACTATCGTACACCTTATAAGAGTCGAATGCAATATCACGAAAATAGACATAAAAAAGTGTACAGCGTGTTCTGTGATACGTGCCAAGCAGGTTTTTTTAACAAAGACGAGTTGGCTACGCATGAAATTAAAAACCATGGTGCCGAGCCATACCAATGTGATCGTTGTAGCAAATTATGCACGTCCAAGACCAATTTGTACAGCCATATGAAAGTACATACCACATCAGCCGAATCAGTTAGCTACCAATGCGAAACCTGTGGAAAAGCTTTCAGGCGTATAGGCAGTTACAGACGACACATTCAGTCACATTTAGGTCTGAAATATGAATGCTCTTATTGTAACAAGCTACTGAGTTCAGCACACCATCTAAAACTTCATGTGCGCATACATACCGGTGAGAAAAATCACGTGTGTGAAATGTGCGGCAAAGCATTCACAGTTAGCAAGTACCTAGTCGAACATAAAAGAATACATACAGGTGAGCGGCCATTCAAATGTGACTTGTGCTCTAAAGGCTTTACTCAGAAGACGTCCTTGCGCATACACACCAGATGGCATACAGGAGACCGCCCATATAAATGTGAAGTATGCGATGATAGATTTGTGATCAACACATTTTTGCAGAGGCACATTAAGAAACACCATCCTGACCTTGTAGAACCTGTACAAGACCCGTGTGCTAACTCCCTTCAAACTTTATGAAATGTTATTTAAATAAGGATATTATTTCACTTTTTTTTATGAAATTAATTTCTCTATTGTTAATACATATATAATTAATGTAATACACTACTTTTATAGTTTTACTTTAAATAAATTGTATAAATACCAAAAAAAAAAAATGTCAAGTAAAATAATTTTAGTTTTATAAAATCCATTATATTTCAGCAATCTGTATTATACATCATTTTTTCGTGGAAGTGCGCATACAAAATTTAGAAGAGGCGAGAGAAATAACCACTTAGATTTCATCCTTCATTTGTTAAAATTACACTAAACACGAATAGACAAATAAACAAAATTTATGCAATGAGAATCAATTATAGTTTTTGTATGATTTATATCCAACAGCTAATTCTTAAGAAGAAATTATTCCTGAACTCAAATAGGTACTATGCCTACATACCTACTTGTAATTCAACTTCCTATTAAAACTTAGTATTGTTCATTTTCAAGTCACATATAATAGGAAAACTTTAAAGATATATTATAAGTATGATTTAAGATAAAGTTTACCTTAATTCATAGATAATGTGTTAATACCTAATACCAACATATTTATATACTAACACATTATTATCAGCAGTATGATGAATACCTATAATAAAATGTAATGGTCAGTGGCGCCAAAGTTTTATGTGGTCGGGCAATTTTAAAATTTCCTGGCCTCAATATCTTAATTATTTCATATAGAGGTACCCTAATATACATTTTTTCATAATCACGGTTTAAATATACTTATGCTCATATTAAAGTTATGAAGTAAATAGAATATGGCCAGCCGGCCACATTTTTTAAAAAAGAGGTTGGGCCACGGCCCAACGTCACCATGGACTTCGGTACCACTGACAATGGCCAATCCAAAAACATGGATCATTCTGAAAGTTATATTTTAGAAACATAATGTTTAAGTTTTTACCATTCAAAGTAGCTTATTTAACTTTTGTATACATAATATTATTATGTCCAACCTTTTCAATAATATAACAAAATAATAATACTGTTTTTATAGTAAAAAATGAATTCATACAAATAACACATAGTTTACTCCATTTAAAATTTACATTATCGTATTTTAGTAAGGAATTTTCTCACAAAGGTACTAAAAAAATAATAAAGAATTACTAGAAAATAATAATAATAATAATAATATAAGTAACATCAACAGTAATGAGAATTAAGGACAAGACTTTCAAGATTAAATTTGGCTAGTCCTTTACCACAAAAAATATTCTTTTGTTTAGTTTGATAAACATAAGAAAAATCATAAAATAGCAATTTTTTTTTTACTGATTCTTATTTTATTATTTAACAATAACTTCATAGTCCTGAGGAATCAGCATCGTCATCGGGTAATCCTGCAATAAAAATATAATAAAACATATAGTTTAATATTTATATTAATATCTTGAAAAATAAGAATATATTATTCTAGATCCAAGAAATAAAACTAAGAATTGAAAAGTAATATATGTAATATAAAGTAATGTACTACATACCTTGTTTCTTGTAGAACAAAATATATGCGTTACAATAATCTTCTTGTCCTGGTATTGTTTTAATGGCTGTTTCATCATTGTAATAGTGCCAATCTTCTGAATGCACGTGTCTTGTGTAAGATGTATAGTGACCCATAGAAGTACCTAACATAACAGGAAAAAATTAATAGATATGATGATTGGAAAAAAATTAATATAACATACTTCCAGTATGGCAAACGCAAGCATACAAATCATACACTATTTCTTGTTTTATATCCAATATCAATCCATCTAAAGGAAAAACTACACTGTCTTGTAGTTTTATTCCCCAATTTTCATGGAAAACAAACCTAAAATTATGAATACCTGTAAAATGTATTTTTTAAGTGTTATAAAATAAGTTTTTTTTACCTTTTTAAGTATACAATGAGACATCTAGGATACTTGGAAATGGACAGTGTTTTAGTAGCGCGTTGATTCTTTTTGCAGGACGGACACCACCAAGGATTATTATCATCTAAAAGTTCACTGTAAAACAAGACCATTTTTTTTCATCAGTTTATAGAACCTATAGAATATAATATACATCAGAGGGGGTCAAACTTATTTTATATAAATATCTATTGAGAATATGTTATTTTTTAATGTATAAAAATACACATTGTTTAGGGGGCTACTAAATATTTAATAAGAAATTTTAACAAGAAATCGACATCTGACCATTTCTGCATAATATACAAATATAAATATTGGATACTAACACAATTTGTTATAAAATATTATACTTTTGAGTCAATTATAATTAGTTAATAGATAATGTAAATAAACTAAAACTCTCAACTAACTAACGGTGTTTGAAAACAGTTTTATGAAATAGAGTAGTAACAAGTATTATGAAATAGATTTAACTACATAAAACATAATCCTACCCTAAATAAATTCCTAAATTGTCATTAAAAAAAATATAATAAATTATTACCTTTGGCAAAAAGCATTAATGCAATCATATATTGAAAGAGGTTTATTTGATCGCATTTGTTCGGTAGATCCTGGATGCAATTTGGTGTCTAGTAAATAAACATCTACATAATCTATAAAGGTAACAGCTAGTGTATCACCGCTGCGAAACTTGATTATACCATTTTTGTTGGTAATTATACAGCCGCCACAATGTACATCCCACAGGCATCTAGAGCACATGGTCCCTTGACCATCAACTAAAGATAGTGTGAAATCTTGAGTGTACGGATGAAGTTTGGCAACTTCGATATAGAGTACTTCAGCAGGAACTTCACTTGGTAAACGAACCAATGCTGGTCGGCCAATTAAACTTTTTCCGTCAGCTTGTTTAAACACGATTGGAATAGTCAATCGTCGTATAGCTTTATTTGTACTACCAGCAGGTTGTTCGATGGGAATTAAATCAACCTTAGGATCTATTCTTACTCTACAAACAGGACAGTCCATTCGATCTTTATCTCCACTAGAATGAAAACAACTCGATTTAACGCATTCTTCACACAACACACAAGTGCAATCTTTGATATCTTTGTGGAGTACCATATTATGTTTATACTCTAAGCATATGGTACAAACGTCTCCTTGTTCAATCGTTACAGAATCTATATCCATTGGTTCCTAGAATAACATAGATTTAATGAAGAGATACATTAGATAATACTGATTAGTATAACTTATTGAATGTAAACATTTTTAATGGAACATTTATACAGTATATTTTCATTTAGTTATTTTGAATTTAACTGGTTTGAGAACTCAAATACATGTATAATAAGTTGACGGTGTTTCAAGTATGGTTTATTAGGTAACGAAGGTTTACTTCAATAATAAATTTACAACTGCAAAAATATATTAGGAATTAAGTCAGGGCCAGCAGTTTATTCTTGATTGAATGTAAGGTAAAGTGGTTGTGGAATCATGAAGTACAACAGAGGAGGTACTGATTAGTAATAAAATTAAGATAATAAGGAAATAAATTCAGATTTAACAGGACTAAAAGCAAGAAAAATATAGAAGCATACCTTAGGCAACAGACATCTCAATTTACATAAATTAAGAGCATCCATCAAGAGAAATTTAGCATTATTATGTGTCGATATTAAATCCTCAACAATCTTAAAATAAGTATTAAAACAGTAAATGCTCAATGAAGTCAGAATGTATATCAGATATAAATATTACATTATTCAATTAGTACAAAATATACTTGTTCAACGGTTGGATTATTCACCAATTAGAGGTACGATTTGTATTTATTACTGACGGAAATCAACAGACCGAAAACATGAGCTAGTTTGTTGTGATCTGTTACAATGAATTGATTTATTTAAACCTAATTGTACATTACAAGTTTCTGGAGATAACCAGGCTTAAATTAATTAATTATAATATACCACAATTTAAGATAGTAAAAAATAATATCCTATACCAATACCTACCTAAATATATTATGTTATACCTGCAATATACACAATGTATTTTTATTTAATTTTTATTTGTAAAATTACAGGTTGTGTAAAAAAAAATATAGTGATAATTTATCAGGGGAGTGTAGCCCCCTTCAGTACTCAAAACAAAGAAATTGTTTTGCCTTTTGACATAATCATAACATGGGTACCATATCATTGGCTATTTGATACCAATAAATTATTTATACAATAAAATTAACTTACGATTTGTGTGTCTCCTTCAGTTAATTCCTCAATATCTCCATTCACAAGGTCCAAATTAATTTCCAACACCTCAAATGCATACAAATCGCGATTATTAGAGTCGACACTTCTCACTTGATGATCATCACTCTAGTTAAAAAAATGTAATTAATAAATAATTTAAATCCTACAGGTACCTTCATCACAAATTAAGTATTTTTGATAAACTTACTAATATTTTTGAAATATGTCTGTTAAAAACTTCGGCTACAACCAACATGTCAGGGTGTTTGTCTTCACCTATCAAATTTACTAACTCGCTTTTAACCTTTTTAATATCATCCTGTTTGTTAACGGTAATCAGGTACTTCATGGGTGGATTATGTGTAGCACTAACAAATGTTATGTCTAATAAAAAAAATAAATAAACATTAATATTAACATTCCAATTGGCACTTTAATACCCATATTTAGCTTACATATTTGTTGTTGAGTAGCGTACGGTAACGGTACAGAGAGATACATGAAAGGTTCATGCATAACAGACACATAATTACATTCAAGACATGTTACCTACAAAAACAATGTTTAATTAATAAGTAGATAATTTTAACTTTTGCTTTATAATATAATTTGTTACTTACAGAACTTTCAAACTGTCCTTGAAATATTTTATTAATAATGGAATCTTGTTGTATATGCTTCTCAAGAATAGTAGATCCTATTGAATCAGCTTCTACAAGCTCTGTCTTAGGTATTTTATTATCATCTAATTTTACACGCTTCAAATCCATAAGTCTCGAATCAGATGAGGAATCACAACATATTTCTCTTTTTCCATTCAACAAATCATTAATTTGTACCTTGGCCTTGAGAAGCTCTGGTTCACATGAAGATATGGTACCATCATCAATATTTGGTGACACAAAAACATCAGCGTCTGTATTATTCGCTTTCTGTGCCATGAAGTCTTGGTTCTCAGATAATTTTTCTGTTAAAATGTCACTTATAGTTTGAGGTAAATCAAATTCAGATGAACTAACAAACTCATCAACTTCACGAGGCAATAATTTTCTGGGGTTTGGAGACTTACGAGTTTTGCGTGATGTTACTTTGCAGTGTTTGGCAAAATGCATCAATAGTTCATCATTTAGGCTGTCTAATAAAAGGGCCAAGAATTCTTGACAATCATGCTGGCTGCAGTCCCGGAACTGTGCATATCGTTTTCCCAACACATATTTGAACTGATGTGGATTAATAACACTGTACTGTCCATTCCAAACACGTTTAGCAAGATCAGAAAATTGTCCAATCAACGTGTCTTCAGATCCATCATCGTCGAAGCTCAAAAAATATGATACAAGACTCTCTGTTGATAAAAGAGCTTGTAAGCCTGCACTCATAAAACATGTATTACCAAGATTTCGAAGACCACAAACACCAATTTCAGCAGTTGGATCAGATAAATCACCATCAGCGGCAAAAATTGTGCTTAACCCTAATCCTGGTGTTTCAGCCCTGGGAACAGTTTGAATACTATTGAACTCATCAAAATCACTAGGACCCGGAAGTGGTATAGGAAAACTGGAGTTTGTTGAAGTTGGAAAACATGATGTTGAATCTTCATTCCTAAAAATCATTAAAATAATTCTTAAAACTCATCTATGTCATTGCCTAATACTATCTTATACCGTAAACAATGTACAATTCTCAAAAACTAATTTTAATATGATCTTAATTTATAGTCATGTACGCAAAAATGCACTTGAATGACATTTGATAAACTAGTTTATAATATGTAAATCAACATTAAAATCAAAATTGATCAGTACAACAAGAATTCATCGGTTATACACCTACAGCTAGAAATTATAACTACAATATTGTTTGAAAAGTATAATGTTGAATCAACAGGTTCTTGACGACTCACCATGAACTGTCAATAGTCATCATTTGCGATGGTTCGTTGTCGCGCAGATAAGTGTCACTGTCTGTGATTTCAGACAGTTCGGGCAGTGTTTTTGGCAGTTCTTTGTCAAGGTTCTCGGCCAGGAAAGCCGAATCACCAAAGCTCTCCTTGTCGTCTGCCCGCAAGTAATCGTACCGGTTACCGTGCAACGAACTCAGTATGGACGTATCGACTTCCGAGGTTTCCATAAGTCGATCAGTCTGCGTCGGGTTTGGCACGAAAGATGTGTTTGAAAAAAAAAAGTTTTTAAAAATCGAGACCGCCTTATATGTCTGCTTTCGGAGACGACGTCACACGGGACCGGCCAGTCGCAAGTTCAGCTCTCTTGGGTTAAAATATCGGATTCCGGTCTTCGTCCGTGATCCGTTCAGCAAAATACACGATTGAAACTCGGTGGTCGTTTCGTGCCAACAGCAGCTTATCGTCGTGCCGTGCGGTTTGGGCACGCTACGGATGTGCAAGTATGATGGTCCACGGAAGCACTGACCGACGGACTTACGCGGCTAAAAAAATCTGACGTGCGATCTTACAAAACAGCGGAGACGTTTCGGATATCAGCGGAACGCGCGATACCATTTCCGCCACGAACCGATTAACGCTAAAACGCGGAACGGAATTTGGAAATATCACGCGAATTATCTCACCGTGAGTTGATTGTTTATGACTATGAATGTTGAGATTTCAGATTGTTCCGGTACGATTTTCGGAGAATACTGAACACTGAAAAGTGAACAATATCGGTGGTCTGTGATCAGAAGCTTGTTTTTTTTTCCTATTTTTTCTTGGTTATGCGGTTTCAGAGCGGCAACACACCGGAACCGCAGATGGTATAGACCATGTTCACATTATCTATTATAGGTTACCTATAGGTATCCCAGATTGTGTCTATTTGGTAGCTCTTGACGCGATCTAGTGGCCATATAAATAATCTATGAAATAGTATTTTTAATTTTTAAAATAATAATTATACCTTGATTTGGAACAATTGCAGTTTAGCTACCACGCGATTTTTTTCAACTTTTTTTTTTGAAACATGTATCTCAATGATTTAAGAACGATGGTGCAAAAATAAATTTACGCAAATCATTATTTTAGAAGTTATAGCGTTTCAAGGTTTGCGATTTTGCGTTTATACGCATGCGCGCCACACTACTCCAGCGCATAGCGCGTATATTTTACCTATCACAAATTTAGATTTTTATTACGGGCACGAGTTTAAAACAATGGTGTAAACCTAAATTTTCGGAAATGATTATTTTGGAAGTTATAGCCTTTTAAAGTTTACGAATTTATACTTACATATTTACCTGTAATCTTACATACAGCTTTGATGTGTCAGTTTTATGTTTCTCAATTTTTAATTCAAATTTTGGAACAAATCTAATTTAGCAGCTCCTCGAGATTTCGATTTTTTTTTTTTTAAACATGTGATTCGACGAGTTTAGAACGATGTTGCAAAAATAAATTTTCGGAAATGATTAGTTTTGAAGTTATACGTTTGCGAAGTTTGCGATTTTACGTTTATACGCTAGGCGCAATTGAGTACCTATGAATATATTTTAGATAATCAGGCGCCGTATGATCAGATCCAGATAGTGAATTTGAATTATCCTAAGAACATAAATTAAAATTAATTTAGAATTAGAATTAAAAATTGAAATTAGAATTTTTAGAATTAAATTAAAATAAATGCTAATTACTAAAAATAAAAAAAATATTATGGTTACAAATTATTTTATAATATTGTTAGATTAAGAATATATTTTTATTAAATCACTATTTAACGCTCTTATAATGTGGGCAGTGATTACACAGCTAGCGGAACTCGTCGCTACGCTCCTCGGCGCCGTTGCTCCGCTCCGCAAATCGAAAATATCCCCTGACTTGCTATGCAACACCACCTTAAGTAGGTTACAGGGTAAGTTATGTTGTAGTATATGGGCAGTGATTACGCAGTTAACATAAAATAATTATAAAATAATTTAAAAATTCGTTATATAAGAGCGTTAAAATAAAGCGTTGCGCGCGTGAGTAAAACACCGAAAATAGTAAACTTCGCAAGTCTATATAACTTCAAAACTAATCATTTGCGCAAATTTATTTTTGCGCCTGCATCGTTTTTAACTCGTAGAAATACATATGTTTCAAAAAAAAAAATTGAAAAAATCGAGTGGTAGCTAAACTGTAATTATACCCCAGTCTGGCCATAAAAATAAAATATGTTTGTTTAATATTTGTGGTTTTTTTTTTGTGAAATTCTTTTGAATAAGTTCCTAAATTTGAAAAAAATTATCTATTGGGCTTTGCTGCAAGACCAAGACCAAAACAAGACCCACGCTGCAAGAGTCTTGCAGTCGTTCAATATTTATTGTATTTTTTTTTGAAAAAAAAATTTCCAAGAAAACACGTCATATAATGTAGGTTTAATGAAATAATTTATTAGGAATATAATATTAAAAACGTAATATTGCATTTGACCACGATGCACAGTGGTCCGAAACCCATTTTTAGCTGGCCAAAAGTGCCATTTTTAAAAAATGAAAAACGCTTAATTTTGGTATTTAAATATTTTTATTACAGTATTTTCAAGGCAAATTAAAAATATGAGGTCAATCACTTGATTATTAACTCTTGGTCTTGGTTTGCCCATCACTAGAGCATAGGTGCAACTAGACCTCTAAAACGTGGGGTGCTATACTTATATTTCATATTTCAAAAACATAAAATTTATGGTATTTCAATATAATAATGATAGTTAGGCGTAAAAAAACAAGGGGTGCTAAATTAGAACTTGGGGATGCTAAAGACCCTTTTGCACCCCACTAGCTGCTCAAAAGCTGCTCAAAAGCACTAAAGCAGATCGTCAGTGCGCGGATGCGGATTCTTTTTGAGACTGCGGCCGCGACCGCATTTGCGCCTCATATAGAGTTTTGGCTTATTTACACCGGATTATTTATATTTCAAGATATTTTGCGCCAATTTATTATGATTTATAAATTTGCGCTAACTATTAAGTAGTAATTTGTAACAAAGGTAGAACACAATCAGTATAGATGATACGTTGCGCTTAGAACGTGGTTGAAACACGTCGTTACTAACCTAGCCAGAGTTAATTCTGGGATATTTCACCTAGTTTTTGTGTTAAACTAGGGCTTAGCATCCAAATCATTTAATCGGGTTTCGAGTGCTGAATGTATTCGGGTCTTCAAACACCGGAATAAAAAATGTAAACAAACGCTCGGTTTTTAATAACCGTTATTATTCGGGTTAATATATTGGTTAATACGGGTGTTCAGTAGTCTAGAAAAAACAACTTTTGAAGGCCGAAAAAAGATTTAAAAATAAAATGATTTATGTTATTTATAATAATTAATAATGTATGAATTCTTAATATGAATGCTAAACATTTTTTTTAAACCAAACTTGGTTTATTAATGTACAGTAAGTACCATTTTTCTAAGAAACTATACAAGAACTAAGGGCATTCTGCCATTCTCTTTAAATGGCGGTCAATCAACGTCGACAAGAACAACATTTTGAAAATGTTAGTTTTTTTCGAGCTTGGTGCTGGCGACACCTGTTGCTATCAATTTTCATACAGATTTTACATGTAATTGAATTTTGCGGTGGAAGGATTTTCGATCGAATTTTAAAACTAAGGTATATAGATAGTGTACGGCACCAGCACTATTCCGCCACCAATGGTAGTACATCCATATAAAAGAATCCCCACTTCGTTAAGTAGGTACTCAATGGTAACATTTCCCAATAATTTAATGATTGTAAGGTCAGATTGTGGATGAATGGTCAGTAGTACATTTTGGATTCTGAGTTTAGCAATGAATGTATTGATATTTAGTTTTGCATTATATAAGTATTTAAAGTTTAAATAATTGGTCTGGAGTGGATGGGGATACCCCCAATATGTTGGTCCATTATACCTACTCAAAATAGGAGTATAAGACGTTCTATTACTAAAAATTATATATTCGCTAGCATGAATCAACTAGTCTACTTTATTCACACGGACCTAACAATTAGTAGATATACAAACTACCACACTAGGGTTAAAATTCTGGGAGGGGTCTACAGCCCACCTAACAAAACTGTTAATTAAAAATAACCCATAGGGGGCTTATATCTAAACCAATAAAGGATATTTTTGGGCTGGATAAATCATATTCAGGGGCTAACCCTCCCCCAAGCCCCACCACATTGTGCCACTAGATTAGTATATACAATACCACGAAAAACATAAATATTAAATGTTCATTAATTATTCTCATTGATAATCAGTTTTTATAATTTTATTGAACATAATACAATATAGGTATAAGCATTCTAGCCAACCTAAAATTAATACATTGTTATACTTATAACTTATAAGAAATTATAAAAATATTTTTAAAAGTGAAAAAAAATAAGGCATTTCTAATGTGAATCACCTACTCATTGTTCTTTATTCACCGCCTCATATTGTTCCATTTACTTATTGGTTTACTACTCATTAGTTTATCAACAAACAAAGATATTTTTTTAGCTACATATTATACCTTTAAAAACATGTTGAGTACTCATGACTTTTTTATTATAAATATATTTATAACACTTAATACATACAGTATTTTATGCTCAGAAATATATAATTTTCAAAACGTTAAACATAATTACAATTTACATTGTATAATATAAAAAGGGATAAGGTATTTTGGAAAAACTTGTGAACATAATTTTTATCAAAATTAAAATGTTTTCTCAAAAAAAATGCTATTTATAAATAAGTTAAAATTAAAATTTATAAGATAATAATAAATAGATTATCAATTTAAACATGTTATGTTATATTATATTTTTGATTATAATATTTAAATATTCTAATGGGATCTAGCAATTTCTGAGAAATACTGTAATAGATCTTCAATGGAAAATTCTAATGAAATCATAGAACCAGGATAGCACCTTTGAATTAAGTCCTCAATATATTTATATTGTTGAATAAATTCTTCTTGCATAGCTCTCCAAACCACCTGAAAAAAATATAAAATTATAATATAGATTAAATTATGTTTATTTTGTTCTAAAGGTAAAAAAAGGTAGGCAAGTGGGTGTCGTTCTACCGTACAGTGGGTTATTGTTATGTACATAATATGGTGTTAAATTTGAATTCAATGATATTATATTGTACATGAAAAACGATTCTGAGCGAAGTCGGTCAGTCAGCTTATGATATTACTAATTACATTTGATGATGTTATTGTGAATAAAGTAATTTATTTACCTATTTACGCGGAACCTTGTTTTAAATTTTCAATCCTTAGCTATAAAAGTTGAATATTTTGTAAATTTTTAACTACAACATAATTTTTTAATTTTGTCGAAATTCAAACTTTCAATGCTTGTAAAAATAATTGTGTGTATGTATTTTTAATATTTTTCAACTGCTAAAGTAACTAATATATCAGGAATCTTGAATTAAATTTTCACACTTTTTGACCAAAAGGATAAAATTGTATTGACAATCATAGAAAAAAAACTAAAAAATTGAAAATTGAAAATGTCTGTAAACAGCTCAAAACAAATCAAAATATATTGAAAGTTTTATGGTGTATAGAAAATGTCAATATAAATATTCAGTCATATTCCATGTATTATAATAATTTGTTTTCGAGTTACACCAAAAACCTAAATCAATTTTGTCAAAAACCAATTTAGCGTAAAATTCACGTTTTATCTTAATTTTTTTTTGTTTTTCCCGGCGTTATTGAAAAATACTGGGAATTTTTAATTTTGACCTTTTTGATGCAATGCACCAACTAGATCCATCGAACCAGATACTGAAGTTGAAAATTAAAGCATTATTTCAACTACTTATCGTGTACACACATAACTAATAAAAAAAATTTAAAAGAACACATCATTGTAAAATCATTGCTCCGCTCAGAATCAAAAACATAATTGTTTAGTTTTGGGTATATTTATCAGAATAAAATATAGTTTATGCAAGTAATAAAATAATATTGAGGGTTCAAAAATAATCAATGGTTTATGATGAATAACACATAATTACATAATTACATAATTAACAATTAATAATAATTACTTGTAGTAAATTTTCTTCTTCACTAAGGTGTTTTTCTACTTTTTTATACAAATGATCTAAGCCTTTTTTCACCTCTCGTCCATGATACTCTTTAGTTACTTTCCTTAATTCTTGTTTACTGAAAGCCACTTGATAACCAACTTCCGATTCTTTTATACCTTGTGAAACCTTAGCTTCAACACCCTCAAAGAATAACTAAACATTAAACAAAATGTTAAAAATGAATAAGTATGTAAGATGTAAATACAAAATAAACTTTTGTATACTATAAATTAATTAAACTCAATACTCACATTCAGTTTTTCGAGCGGTCTACCAAAATAACGTGTTACATAAGCACTTAATGCCTCACTATACTTTTGTTTTGCATCTTTTCTGAATTGATCTAATATACCAATTTTTAATTGAGACAACAATGCATATAAATGGTGAAAGTTCTCTAAATCCATGAATGAACTATTAATATTAATTTAGTTTAAATTTAAAACTATTTATGGTTCTTACCCATTCTGATAACTTCGGCAGGAGTCTTAGGGTGTTCACTGGCAATTGAATGAATAGTTTCAAACATCACAGTTAAGAGTTTAAGATACCATTTATCTAAATCAGTACGGCGCTCTGTTTCTTTAAATATTTGTTCAGCTGTCTTGGCAAAATACTACAAAAATTAATAGTAAACAATAAAAAAAAAAATATATGATAGCTTTAACATTATGTCAAATTATCAACAAAAATTACAAACAATGTTGCAGTTACCTCAAAGTTGGCAACGAAAGGAAGTATGCCACATTTAGACTTTTTAATAATCCTTACTTCTTGAATTGATTTTAAGTGAGCGTGCATAAGTTTATCATAATTTCTTTTTACATGAACTAATGCAGACCCATAAGTCATACTTAAAAAGGAGCCGGTATCATTAGCAGACATAACATGACGGCCCAGTCTTACTAACACAGCCATTGAATAACTAAAATAATATATTATAATATACAAAAAATTAAAATAAAAAAGATTTATAATCATAGTTACGTGCTATCCATTCTTTCATGATATTGAATAAATCCAATCAACTCTGGTTCTATACAAGCAAAAATGTCACCCATCATTTTTCTAACTTCTTCATTTATTTTTTTTTCAATTTTAGTCTTTGGTAAAGATGGTAATATTTCTTGGTTTGATTTTACATCTACTTCATCCAAAGTTGTTTGGGTATTCTAGGTATATTCAAAAATTATAATATTATAATTAAAGAATAATATTTAAAATGTAAATGTACACTATATTTTACAAATGTTTATAAATTAAATAATGTTATATTTATCGATAGTGTGAAAGATAATTGCGTGATGAACATTTATAAACCATGATGCAGAGCATATTATATTTCAGTACCTACCCACTAATTCCCTTAGTATAATATAATAGATATAACTATCATGTGATTGTAAATATGTTTTTTGTTTTATGTTATTTTCTACCATAATTTATCCAACTAGTAACTACGTAACACCCACACAAAAAATTTCTATCATGACACCTAGGCGTAAATTAAACCATGTTCACCATGCTACTATACTCTATTCAAAATAAGAATAGACCTTGGTGGCCGGCTTGTGCACAGGGGCGTGGCAATACTACACAGCAGGTATATAGATTGGTGACTTGGCGGGGGGGGGGGGGGGTATGACAAACAGATGTTACCTGACTACAGCGGACAAAAAATGGTAGACGCTGAGGTCTGTTCTTATTTTAAACAGAGTATAGATAATTCTAAAGAAAACCTAAAATGTTTAGTTTTGTCAATTTTTCCGGAAGACAAACAGTGCTGGACTAAATTAAATTTGAATAAAAATCCTAATACATGTATTATAATTAATAATTATTATTAATAGTTAATAATCATTATTTAATATTTACTAAAATTAAATAAGTAACTGTATCGTAAATTATATACTTTGGTAGTAGGGCTGAGTATATCCAATTGGAAAAATGAAACACAAAAATTTTGTTCGGATAAACAAATTGGTTCAAGTTCAGAAAGAACTGCTTCCAATACTTGGTCAAATCTTTGTCGTTCTTCAGTATTACTTTCTTGGGCCCAAAATTCTTTGTCTACACCTAATAACCAATCTGACGGTGGACCAGTTGACTTTCTTATATCTTCTTTTGAATTAGATAAATGGCCTAACATCAAAACAATTATATAGTTCATTAATTGGGTGTAATATTATCATATTTATAAGTTTTTCAACCAACATAAAATAGCTATTTAATTTATTTTTTAAATCATACTTAAAGTTAATACTTACTTTAAGTGTAAAATATACTGAATAATAAGTAATACAAAAATAAAATTAAAGTCAAAAATATAAAGCAATCAAATTATCAAATAATAAATAATAAATGAAGGTAACAAATTTTTCATCAAATGTTAATTAAATTATAGATTACCAGCGTTTATACGCAATTTTGCATCTTCTAAAAACAATTTTATATCTCTTTCATAAAGTTTAGATAAAGATGATGTGTAAACTTTATTAAGTGCCATAAAAGATTTTCGATCCATTGCTTTACACCAATGCATTAATTCTGTATAAGCAGCAAGTTCTCGATGCAATGAAGTGTGTTTCATGATGGTCAGTTCATTGTTGGAGTTTCTTTTTGATTCTCCAATATCATTTCCCTAAAAATTAAAACGTATATACTATATTATAATACATTATACATATACGTTTTACACTGACTGAAAGATTTTTTATTTTTAAGTGCAAGCAAAATATTAGTTCCTTGTTTTAATTTTATTTTTTCAATAGTTTTTCATTGTAAAAGTAATTTTATTCCTGCATTGATTTCTTGACACCGTAAAAACTCTAAATTTATTATAACAATCTATAATTTAAGTTACAATTCTTATTCTTTAAAAATATGCCATCCACGCATGTAATGTCTCCGTCTTACAAAGGCATAACATACCAAATTATATGTTCACAATAGTCCATTTTAATCTGTGTTATTTTTAAAATTGGAGTGAATTGATTTACTATAAAATTTAAAGGTAAGATAATTATACAAAACATCTTAAAAGTTTTTATTTATGTTTAATTATGAAGAGTTATGACTTTTAAACTACAAATTTCTCCTTTCTTTTATTCTAAAATATTCTCCAATACACCAATATCAGATTTTTGACCGAAGGAATACTAAGTATGTTTTTATCATTTTTTATCTAATATAATATTAGGTCAATAATAATAGTTTAATACAGATGTATTTTTTGATAAAAATCATTAACTTAACAATTTTTAATTAAGATTACATATTAAACCACCTCAATACCAAACTATTGTTAACTTCACAAAAGAACTACATATATCAGGAAAGAAATTAAAATTGATAAAAGTTAACATAAAAATAACTAATAGTAATTCATATTGATATATTGTACAACACTAATTTAGTTTTTCATTGATATTAACCTACCTACATCAAGCAGAAGCTCTGCTTTGTGGTAAAGGTTTTTATCATATGTAAAATTAATTTGTATATGTATTGTTTTCTTTGTTATATGATGATGAAATATATATTATTAATAAATAAAACTAAAATTTCTAATATTTACCAAGTAAAAAAATTAATTCACATTTTCCTAAATCTATAGTATATTATATAAATTATAAATGTGACAATTTAAATTCATTAAATGTATTAACCTGTTTTTCCCCAATTTTCCCTATATACATAATATATTATAAAAATTTGAGTATGTGTATTGTATATGATTGTATAAATGTAAATAATGTATTGTTTTTTTTTTCAAATTTACCATATGAATAAACAAATTATTAAGATGCCTAGAGAGAATCTGAGAAAATTTTGCTTTCCATTTTTCAAATCGCCTTCTTTGTTCTTGTATTGCTTTTAATCGAACTAAAGCTGGATGAATTTGCGCATTCATAACTGCTTGTAATTCTTTTGCAGCCTCAATAGCATCTCGTAATCCAGTTGGTGTAGTTAAGTCAGCATCAGTTAATGCTAATTGATGTTTTGGAGAGAGTTCTAATTGATGCTATTAATAAATTAAATATTTATTTTCAAAAAGTATTTTGGATAAATGTGTTTAAATAGTACTTACAATTACTTTTTGTAATTCATTAAGTAATTTTTCATTATTTTTATTAGCTGTTTGAATATTAGCATTTTTCTGATCCATCTTATCAATAGTATCTCGCACATGTCTTA
>NC_042495.1:96230735-96232150 GCF_005508785.2 Acyrthosiphon pisum
AATAATCGCATGCGTATTCTCAGACCCCTGTTAATTAGAAATAAGTGTTCCCCCCTTAACATCAAACTACTAATCTACAAATCTCTTCTCAAGCCTATGTGGACGTATGGACTACAATTATGGGGTGCGGCAAAAAAATCAAATATTAATAGAATCCAATCATTCCAAAATATTTCGCTCCGACGATTGTCCAATGCTCCCCCCTATATCTCTAATCTAGCCCTTCATAACGATCTCTGTATGAGAACAATAGAAGCGGAAGCACGCATTTTCTATACACGTTTCCATAAACGACTTCAAACCCATACAAATCCTCTTATAAAAGACCTCTCTATCCTTACACTCCCAGGAAACCCTAACCGTAGGTTAAAAAGAAAGTGGTGCCGTGACCTGTTACAAAACTTTAATGTCTAACTCTCTGAATAATAATAATATAAACAATTAAAAAAAAAAAAAAAATTATCATTTGCCAAGAACTACTAATGGGTGGCTGCTTATTCCAAACAATCATGTTCTACTACTCTTATCATATAAACTTATTGTGCTTCAAATAGTATAGATTGTTTATGCCAAATAAAAAATAAAAAAAAAAAAAAAAAAATAGTTATAAAAGAAAATTTGAGTACGGATTTTTAATGTTTTTCATATGTCATTATAATAATATAATATATTATGAGGAGCTTTGTATTAAATTTTCAAGCTTTTTTGAAAAATAAACACATCATTATAAAACCAATAGGTACATTCATCGCTCCGCTCATTGCAGAATCTAAAATAAAATAGGACGTTTTGCAGCCAAAAAATATAAATTAATCGTTAAATAATAAATTGAATATAGCACTTATTATCTCCACTCCCAAGTATGAATAAGAGAAGTGTACTAAAAAGTATACAAATAGAAGTACAAACAAATTATATTTGGAATACTATATTAACTATTAAGACAACCTCACGGTATTTCCTGGGTAGGTAACGCTAATGTAAGCTCAGAATAAATTATATGGGTAGGTATATTATAAACGAGTCAAACCTGTGATTGTGGTAATATGTAGGAAAATATTACTACCAAACCACCAAACGATGTATGGATATTTTACGCCCTTAAGTGTTGTTTTGGAATAATGCGCCAAAACGTATTCCTTTCTTACATGCTCATCATACTTTATCAATAATAATTCGGTATCATCTCTATTAACTGTTCATTCAATGATCTAGGATTGATCCTTACTCCTACATTTAGTCCTGCACATTGAAAATTCTTGCTACAACTTACAAAGGTACTCAAAAAAATCAAAACCTTAGGTTAGTGAGTAGCATTAAGTGAGTAGCAAATGAGTTAAAATTAAAAATTATCAACACCTCTGAATGCTATATATTGTGCATCCGTCAAACCAATATTATAATATGGCACAGAA
>NC_042495.1:96233882-96235239 GCF_005508785.2 Acyrthosiphon pisum
CATAAAAAAATGTTATAGCTTTCTGCCAGACAAACAAATACTGGAAAAACATATGAAGTTTTAGGAATACCCACGGTTTGTGGTGAACCAAATAAGTAAAGTACCTACAGATAGTAAGTTTTTATACCCAACAATTGTTTAAGTAATACGGTTTTTAGTAGGTAGGTATGAATAACATATTATATAATAATTAATAACGCCTATTGTTGAATATTTTAAACAAAATAATAGATGTTCAAATTGGTTTGTAACATTCCATGACGGAGTGGTTGTTTTTTGTAATAATAAGAATGTTATATAGGGAATAAGGTTGTGGAATGGAATAAAACATCAGAACGACATGTGATGTGAACAATTTTGTGATTTAATTTGAGATAACATTGGAAAATCGATTTCGCCATTTAGCACATTTTTAATAAATGTTAAATTATTAGCTCTGTGCCCAGTGGAGTAGCGAATCATGTTTTTCAGAAGCAATTGCTTCTGGTTTTTAGGGGTGTGGTGGTGGAAAAGGAATACGTTTTAGCGCATTATCCCAAAACAACACTTAAGGGCGTAAAATATCCATACATCGTTTGGTGGTTTGGTAGTAATATTTCCCTACATATTACCACAATCACAGGTTTGACTCGTTTATAATATACCTACCCATATAATTTATTCTGAGCTTACATTAGCGTTACCTACCCAGGAGATACCGTGAGGTTGTCTTAATAGTTAATATAGTATTCCAAATATAATTTGTTTGTACTTCTATTTGTATACTTTTTAGTACACTTCTCTTATTCATACTTGGGAGTGGAGTCACAGTGCCGCAACTACACCAATTTGGGCCCGTGTGTAAATAAAATGAATGGCCCCCTCCTCACTCTTGAAAATTGAAAAATTAATTTTTCCAAATTTTAAAACATACTTTGGAATTTTAGGTACCTATGTATTTACAAATAAATAAATGTAATAATTTGTAGCCTTTTTTATTCATTTTAAATATAAATAATTATTAAATAACAATTAAATTGAACATACCATACATTAACAGTCAACTCAAAAATAAATACTGAAAAATTCATTTTTCTTGCCTTTCTGCTTGCAAAATTGTCAATTATATTTTCTATGTTAATATAATTTGTTTGTTGTCTTTCAATATTGAGCAAAGCTATACTTGAAAGTCTTATTTTTAAGATTAGTTTAATCTATATTTTAGATTCTTAGGGAAACGATGAATTTATTGATTTTACAATGATGTGTGTTTTTAATTTTTTTTCAATTTTTTATTTTTGTGCCTGTCATCACCTTTTAAGACAGTAAAAATGCTTAGATTTTCTTCAACAGTATCTTTTCTGATAGGAAAGTAAAT
>NC_042495.1:96235339-96237165 GCF_005508785.2 Acyrthosiphon pisum
AAATTCCTATTTTGTCCTCAACAAAACTGAAAACAACTTATTAGTTATTACAACTTACAAGTATTATAATAAATTATATGTTATAACTTGTAATATATTTAATATTATTCTTAACATTTTCAGTTTACAGTTTAATCACAGAAATACAGAATTGATAACATTTCAACTAATCAGTGGTTTAATGATAACAAATTGAATTTATTAAAATCACGAACTATAATTAAAAAAAAAAAATAAGATTGATAAAAAAAAGCATAACGCCCACAGAATATATATAGGCCGAGTGATTCGCCAAGTGGTAAGCATGCTCACCCCCCATTTTTATTTTAATTATGAAATTATTCAAACTTTTGGAATATTTAAATGTAGGTAGTACCTAGGTACCTAGGTGAAATATAGATGATATCTATTCTGTGGTAGGTACTCAAAGACCATTTTTCAAATACTTGAATTTTTGTGTACTACTTATAATGAGTAGGTAGCCATAGGCGATACAAACTTCTGTTTTTCAAATTACTATTCTAAAATCCAAATTATTATTTTTTACTTTTAATTATTTAGTGGTCGGTCAGATGCCCTTCCATTGGCTTTGGAGTGAATATCTTCCATATTCTATTATTGTGTTTGATGTGAATTTTAAATCAATTCTTTCTAATTATATTCATTGTTTCTTGTTGTTAAATATTTTACTAACTAAGTAAAAAATTTTGACAGGGTGGAGGATTTTCCAATTTCCCCCTCCCATTTAGCTATGTCGTTTTCTTTTTTTGACCACCCTCCCCTTTCAGAAATCACGTCTACGTCACTAAGTGGTGTATATAATGACATATATAATATATAGGTTTATACTTAATATTATAGTATATAGACATATAGTAAATAATTTTATAAGTAACCCAAATTGAATTGAGTTTTCAATTGTATTTGTATTCTTAAAGAAATAATCAACAATTTTCCTGAAAATTGTAAACACGGTGATGCATTTTCAAACACGTTAGGGCGTAATGCGCATAACGACTGGTTGCAAAATTCTAACAATTTAAAAATAACCAGCATTATGAGAAAATAGAAATTTTTTTTGATAAATGTAAACAAAATTATGTGGAATCTTGTTTTACATTTTTAAATCATAGATTGAAGAATTTGTATGAATTTCTAATTCAAAATAATTCTATATTTTCGTGATTTTTACTTGTCTTGTCAAGATTTTAAATTTAAATAGTTATAAACAAGGAATATGCCCAAACATTACCCTTAACAACATACCAATTCCTACATCCGACACGGTCAGATATTTAGGGCTAATCCTTGACAAAAGACTGACGTGGAAAAACCACCTTCAATCCAAAAGGCTATCCTTAAATAATCGCATGCGTATTCTCAGACCCCTGTTAATTAGAAATAAGTGTTCCCCCCTTAACATCAAACTACTAATCTACAAATCTCTTCTCAAGCCTATGTGGACGTATGGACTACAATTATGGGGTGCGGCAAAAAAATCAAATATTAATAGAATCCAATCATTCCAAAATATTTCGCTCCGACGATTGTCCAATGCTCCCCCCTATATCTCTAATCTAGCCCTTCATAACGATCTCTGTATGAGAACAATAGAAGCGGAAGCACGCATTTTCTATACACGTTTCCATAAACGACTTCAAACCCATACAAATCCTCTTATAAAAGACCTCTCTATCCTTACACTCCCAGGAAACCCTAACCGTAGTTAAAAAGAAGTGTGCCGTGACCTGTTACAAAACTTTGATGTCTACTCTCTGAATATAATAATATAAACATTTAAAAAAAAAAAAAAAAAATTATCATTT
>NC_042495.1:96237904-96240865 GCF_005508785.2 Acyrthosiphon pisum
CTAAAATAAAATAGGACGTTTTGCAGCCAAAAAATATAAATTAATCGTTAAATAATAAATTGAATATAGCACTTATTATCTCCACTCCCAAGTATGAATAAGAGAAGTGTACTAAAAAGTATACAAATAGAAGTACAAACAAATTATATTTGGAATACTATATTAACTATTAAGACAACCTCACGGTATTTCCTGGGTAGGTAACGCTAATGTAAGCTCAGAATAAATTATATGGGTAGGTATATTATAAACGAGTCAAACCTGTGATTGTGGTAATATGTAGGAAAATATTACTACCAAACCACCAAACGATGTATGGATATTTTACGCCCTTAAGTGTTGTTTTGGAATAATGCGCCAAAACGTATTCCTTTCTTACATGCTCATCATACTTTATCAATAATAATTCGGTATCATCTCTATTAACTGTTCATTCAATGATCTAGGATTGATCCTTACTCCTACATTTAGTCCTGCACATTGAAAATTCTTGCTACAACTTACAAGGTACTCAAAAAATCAAAACCTTAGGTTAGTGAGTAGCATTAAGTGAGTAGCAAATGAGTTAAAATTAAAAATTATCAACACCTCTGAATGCTATATATTGTGCATCCGTCAAACCAATATTATAATATGGCACAGACGCACAGTCGTCTGAAACCTTAATGCAGTGTGCCACTAAAACGTATTGTCAACTTGACATAGTACAACGTACATTTTTGAGGTTTTCCAGTCATGTTCTTAAAATTGATTCCCCTCCCCCTACACGTCCCAGACAGCAATTTTTTGCTTTATAATATTATTATAACATTATAATCACGAATAATATTAGTATAACGTTATTATAACACTATTATAGTATTATTATTACAAAATGCTGTCTGGGGTGTTGGCACATCACAGTTGTAGCGTACCTAGGATCAAACCTTTTGAAAATTCGAAAGGATTAATTAAACCGTTATTTGTATTATTCCATGAAATGTTTAATGAAATAATCAAATGACATAAGGTTTGTTCCAACCACGGATTAATCCGTGGTTCCAACAGAGAATTTGTGACTAGTTGTCGACTGATCCATGATTGATTTACGGCGCATGCTCTACCGTGGACAACATTTCATGGAATAATACAAATAACGGTTTAATTAATCCTTTCGAAGTTTCAAAAGGTTTGATCTTTTATACTTCGATCGTGGGACGCTAATGTATGTTGTAAATTTAAATTAGAACAACTTATTACAATTAATATACATTATAAACATCAACTACTGCAACAAATATGTTGGAAAATTATAGTATGTCATTTATAATAAATATATAACGAGAATTTAGTCTTATAATAATTAATAATAAAAAAAAATGTAACTAATAGACATAAACTAAAGTACATACTCGTATGTCAAACTTTCCAAGTACAGTACAATAGATTTACAATTTAGAGTATATAATATGTATATTATGTATTAATATATTTCGTATGACGATTGTGCAGCACTAAAAATTTTCCTATTTACAGTTAATTATAATTAAAATCAATTTACAATAAAAAATTAAAAATATATTTAAAAAAAAATGAATATTGTCTAACACATATTGATGACAAATAAGGGCAATATAAAATGTTAGAATTGCAGTTATCATTTTCAATAGTCCAAATAAATAATAACCTATTAAGTTTTTACTCATAAGAAAAACCGTTGTTTTACCAAATTATATTATAATATGACATTGAAACATAAAAAATGTTTAGACTGCTCGATTGTTACTGCAGCTAGGTATACTGCAATACAATTAATACTATTTTTTTACTATCTATACCTAACCTAACCTTTTTTATACAAGTGCATATTTATAAATTATAATTTATAATTAATGTAGGATATAGTGGGTATACCTACTTAGTATATAATTTTACAAATTTCAAAGATCGAAATTATGTTATATTAAGTATTATATAATATCTACCTAACTTTAGATGAAACAGAGTTATTAAACTTGATGCTCAATAAAGATGAATTTATACTGTACATCACACGACAATTTAATAATAATGATTGTTGTACACCACTTGAACCAATTATATGGGCCGTACATTTTAATATTCCTAAATTCCAAAGGCTACCATTGCTAGAAAATATATTACTTCGGAGTACGGCATACATAAAAAAATGTTATAGCTTTCTGCCAGACAAACAAATACTTGGAAAAACATATGAAGTTTTAGGAATACCCACGGTTTGTGGTGAACCAAATAAGTAAGTACCTACAGATAGTAAGTTTTTATAACCAACAATTGTTTAAGTAATACGGTTTTTAGTAGGTAGGTATGAATAACATATTATATAATAATTAATAACGCCTATTGTTGAATATTTTAAACAAAATAATAGATGTTCAAATTGGTTTGTAACATTCCATGACGGAGTGGTTGTTTTTTGTAATAATAAGAATGTTATATAGGGAATAAGGTTGTGGAATGGAATAAAACATCAGAACGACATGTGATGTGAACAATTTTGTGATTTAATTTGAGATAACATTGGAAAATCGATTTCGCCATTTAGCACATTTTTAATAAATGTTAAATTATTAGCTCTGTGCCCAGTGGAGTAGCGAATCATGTTTTTCAGAAGCAATTGCTTCTGGTTTCTAGGGGGTGGTGGTGGAAAAGGAATACGTTTTAGCGCATTATCCCAAAACAACACTTAAGGGCGTAAAATATCCATACATCGTTTGGTGGTTTGGTAGTAATATTTTCCTACATATTACCACAATCACAGGTTTGACTCGTTTATAATATACCTACCCATATAATTTATTCTGAGCTTACATTAGCGTTACCTACCCAGGAGATACCGTGAGGTTGTCTTAATAGTTAATATAGTATTCCAAATATAATTTGTTTGTACTTCTATTTGTATACTTTTTAGTACACTTCTCTTATTCATACTTGGGAGTGGAG